>NW_022885081.1:0-22875 GCF_011952205.1 Bombus bifarius | reverse complement strand
TTTTAAGAAGGAAAAATGATTTGAAACAAGAACAAAAGAAACTTTCAATCATTTTTCTTGCCTTAAATCGCAGTGTAAAAATAAAGATGAAAAAAATGTTATAGCGGATTGTAAAGAAAATACAATGAACGAACATACCTTGTTGTCGCGAATTGAAACGTTGCTCGTCACCGTGTGTGTCTGATTTGGCGTGCAAGACATTTCCTTGCGGAAGTTGACCCTCTAGTTGTTGGCGCGAGGTTCGCCGCTAACGGTTGCTGCGATGCTGATGATGATGTGATCATGTGGCACTGTATGATTTACTGCTGTATCTCTGTTCACTTGATCGTCCAATGCTCGTGATCCGGCTCGAAGGACCAAATGTTACGACCGTTCGCGTAGAGACGCGATCGCGAGGGAAACGTGTGAGCGGGAGACGTAAATTTTTGCTACGATTATGATAATCGACGCCGCGAATTAGTCGTTCCCCTGTTTCGTTTAGAATAACAGAGATAGTTCAAATGATTTTAACTTTGAATTAACACGGTTAATATAAACGTGTATATTTAACGATATTTAAAGTTATAATGAATACGTCACAAATGATTTAACGATGATACAATTAGTTTGTTACAGTAATTTGACCCGATTTTATGATATTTCTCGATGTATTCGTTAAACTAAGCGACTTTGATTTTATTCGTCTGAACCTTTCGATGCATCCCGTTTGAATCCTCATTTGCCACTGACCGCCCTTCCATTTTGTCCTTTGTCTTCTCTGAGATACGACCCCCACTACGCTCGGATCACGCCACCGTTCGCGCCTATGATCACGTATACCAGCTTCTTTCTTTATGCGGATAAAATAACGTACCGAAGGCGAATAGATGTTTCTGGAACTCGCTGCTTGACGACAACTATGCGTTTATCGCTACTTTGTGTATATCTCGACGGTCATGTAAGACGATCTGTTTGCGACGGTTAGGAACACGGCCTACAGTAAGCCTTGGGTCGTAATAAACGGAAAGAATAAAATTTTAATTAAAATTAAATTTTTTATAAATAAAATATATATAATAATATTGTTAATAAGTTTTAAATTAGAATAAAAAATAGATAAAAATAGGATAAAAAATATATAAATATGAATATAAATATATATATATATACTAATATAAATTTTATTAAAAAATTTTAGTTTAAATAAAAATATTTTATTTACAATAGAAAGATTAATTATTAATTAAAATTTTAATAAAAAAATAATTTAATATAAATTAATTATATTTAAATAAATATATATATATATGAGTGTGTGTGTGTATATATATATATTATTTATATATATATGAGTGTATATGTGTGTATAAAATATTTTAACGAATTAATTATTAATTAAAATTTTAATAAAAAAATAATTTAATATAAATTAATAATATTTTAATAAATGTATTTATATATATATATATTATGTGTGTGTATGTGCGTATTCTAAATAAATATGTAAATATTTTATATTTTAAAAATAAAGATAATTTAATAAAAAATTATATTTAATGTAATTTGCATATTAAATTTTGATTTTAAAAGAATTAATAATATTAATAATATAAAATAAATTTTATAATGATTTTTTAATTAATTATATTTTTGTATTAATAAATAATGATTTAAAATTAAAAATTTATTTTATTTTAATAATTGAATTTAAATAATTAATGAAAGTTAAATTTAGAAAAAAATATAAATAATGATTAATTTAGTGCCAGCAATAGCGGTTAAACTAAATTTGTAAATTAATTTTATTAATTTATATATATATATAAATATTTAAAATAATGTTATTTAATAAAAATTATATATTTTAGGTGAAATTTAATTTATAATTAAATTAAATTTTATATTTATAAATATAATAAGATAAAATAATAAACTAGGATTAGATACCCTATTATATAAAATAATAATATTGGATTTATTATTAAATGTTGAATCATTAAAATTGAATTATATGGCGGCTTTTCATTCTTATTAGAGAAACTTGTAGTTTAATTTGATAATCCACGATAAGATAAACTTAAGTAGATGTTTATGTATTGTTGTATATTATTATATAAAATTAATTTTAATAAAAATTTAATACAAAATTTTAATTCAAATCAAAATGTAGTATATTTAAGAATTATGAACAGAGAAAATTGATTATTGAGACTAAAGAATTTTATTAAGAAACAACATGACGTTCAGAGCATAATAACTGAAGTTATTATAACCTGAGCACGACTCAAAAACTTAGCTATGACCCTTTTGTAATAACTAACAAACAAACATGTCAAACTTAATTAATTATAAACAAGCTACAGATAATTTGAAGTTGGATATGAAGAAGCTTAATAACAAAATTAAATAAATAGAATTTTTCTTATTTAAATGCGACAGTTCGTAGTACAAAGCAAATTTTGTTCAGGAATAAGGTTTTCTGAAAATTTCCAGCGAAAATTTTTGCAAAAATTTCCTAAAGGAATTATAACCTATGAGATAAATGAAATAAAAATACAAAAACCAACTGATATTAAAAGAAGAATGATTATTTTACAAGATAATATGAAACTGTGTAAGGGATTACATATGTAACATATTGTCCCGATGTACACATATCTGCGAAGCGACTTATTACCCTGTATATTCCAGAAACTTCTTAGTTTGCCCCAGCCTTAGCAATTTGAAACTATTTTATTAAAATTAAGAATTTTCCACATTAGATCGAACGCACTTCTAATAGGTACCAAACAGTATATATATATAGCAAGATTTTACATATCTCTAAATTATTCACAGAAAATTAATACGGCACATAAATTAGACTTCGGATTGTAAATATTAAGAATAAATAACCGATACAGTCTCACAAAAATAGAAGGATAAAGATAGAGATAAGGGATCAAAAACAACAGTTATTTTTCAAATTTGTATGAAAAACAAATTTGTATTTGTTTTTATGACTCACTTTTACATGTAGTATAATTTCCACTGCTATTTTAGCACAGAACAAATTTTTAGTTTAAAATTATTCATACAAAGCTAGTACGTAGTTGAATATTTTTTCATTTTATAAACATTCGTGTAAAATATTTACCTCACTAAACTAATCGTTCTTTATAGAAATTTCAGAAATCAACCTTCTAATAATCAAATTGTGTTCTTCACTCATCAGATATTACCAATTAATGCTTGGTAGGCAAAAGAATTGTTTCAGTAAATGTCTATACAATGTGTATCACGTATCCGAAAGACGACTCAACTCAGACGATAACTGATTCCGCGACACTGTGAATCTGACGACAACAGACTAATGCTGTATAAATACAAATGACACTGTTATTTTGCGGCATGCTTGTAAAGTCTAGACGTGATTCTATTGTTAGCTTTTCATGATTGTACTACAAATTTTAGACTGATTAAATAAATATCTAATAACGGTTTTAACGCGTTGACTGTCACGCGTGTTTTCAAAGAAATCTCTGTCAGGCCACGCGTACAGCAGTACCGAGCGTTTTCTGCTAGGTGCTCCCCATCGATGTTTTAGTAATACGAGTTGCTCAAGTGGTGATCTCAAGAATGATCTTTCGTTTCATTTGTTCGCAACATTAAAACCACTATCTATCGTTGAATATAATGAAGGAAAGTGTGGTATAGATTATTCCGACCAAATGGTTTCTTATGCCACCACAATTAGAAAAGGAATCAAATGGTACAGAAAACTTGGCATTCAATTCCTTCTGAGAATTTCTGTTGTAAACGCTTTGACGGTTTAGAAAATTGCAACAAGGAAAAATATAAATATTAGAATATTTAGACAATTATTAGTTGCAAAATTATTAAGGTTGTCTGAAAATACAAAAAATCCTTGTCTTCGACGGAGTCAGCATAATATCGCCATTCGCAAAAATTATTCCGGAAGAAGCATTAGACGCGCATGCAAACTATCTATGTTATGCAAATAAAAGACGTCGAGTGGACCGAACAATGGCACAAAAGAATTTGAAGAAAACAACAACTTATTGACCAAATTGTCCCGACCAACCTCAGCTACGTATAGAATGCTTTAAGGTTTTACATTCTAAATAATTTTTTAATGAACCATTTTCGTATTTTTATTTTATAACAATTCAACAGTTTTATTATTATGGAATATCTTTTCAAATACCTACGACGATCCTTCGCAAGTAGTCAAATAAGCGACACCCGAATATGGGTTACGCGGCCAGGTCAGAAACTTTGCTGACACCCGAATACAGGAGTCGTGGCAGTCAACGTGTTAATACTTAAAAATAATGATTATTATACTACGAATTTTTATATGGATAATAATATAATAAAATTTGTAAAATATGTATATGTCGGTCCAACCATCGCAGCTGTTACGACCGTTCGCGTAGAGACGCGATCGCGAGGGAAACGTGTGAGCGGGAGACGTAAATTTTTGCTACGATTATGATAATCGACGCCGCGAATTAGTCGTTCCCCTGTTTCGGTTAAGATAACAGAGGTGGTTAAATGAATGTAACACTGTATAGTAAGTTACATATCACCGTTTATTCTAACAACTTGTAAAGAAGACAGTTACGCTGATGCGTATGTATAAGATGAGTGAGTGACTGATCTACGGGTGTATTCCCGGTCAAGGATGTTGACTGTTCGAAGGATGGAAAATCAGTGCTGTTCGGAGACGATGCTGCGGCGGAGGAAAGCTAAGGATCGGTGTGTCTAGCGCACGGGACCATCGGATTTGTTGGTGACGATTTTGGCTAAGAGAGTGAGGGAAATAGGCTTCGTTGTTAATTGGTTAAACGAAGGTTGGTGGACTAGGAAGGGTCTTAGCCGCCCTCGATAGAAAGTTGCTAGTGGGAAGCATCGTACGTGAGAAAAACTAACTTTCCCGTGTCAAGCCGTAGTATACAATACTCTTAAAAGTAGCGATTTAGAAAAAAGATATTTGTTGGGTCTGAAGGGCCTTAGCTAGAAAATTCCTTAGATTTACGATGGGTCCTTAAGACTATTGAGGGTACGCAGCAAGGATGAGCGGACATCTGGTTTCTGTCTGGCCCGCGGTGTATGGCCTGGTCTAGGTAGAGAGTCGCTCGACGTAACAGCCTCAAACGAAAAATTTTTATTATATATTTCCGACTTCTTTTTTCATAATGTACATGATAGTTTTGGAGAAATATTAAATATTAAAAATTGTAAAAATTTTAAACGGTACAACCCGAAGAGACGAATCGTGTGTATTCATTTGTTGTACGAATCGGATAATTTGGAATAATTTCCTGTCTTATTTATGATAAGTCTTGGTGTTTGGAACAGGAACCGGGAAACCGTTCTATTTGCCGATCGGCAATCTCCAGACAGTTGTTGGTCTTTTACAGACAGTTCTTTAAACTAGCAAAGAGCGTCGGCCGTTAATTTTTTAAACTTCCGCGTCTGGCTTTAACTTTCTATATAACAATCCTTTAAACGGTTTAAACGTTTGCGTATTCCGAAAAATTTAGAGGAATCAACGAAAAAGGAGCACGCAGGGGCATAAATCCTCGAGCCGTGCTCGGTTCGCGTCATTGCAAAGTATTCGGTCATTGCCGAATCATCTGTCATCTGCGGTTGAACAATTAGAAAAGTTCTAAATGCCTATTTGCCTTCACTCCTTGTAATCCTTGATTAGATTTCATAGACGCGCTCGGTATATCTGATTATAATCATTTCTCGTGTATTGTTTCATTATTGAATTTTGTTTTAAATAAATTTTGATTATGAAATTGCGACGTCGTGAGTGGCGAGATCATTTCTCGCCAGTTTTAACTCTCCGTTTAGCGTATCGTCGGAGCTCTGACGTGTCCGTCCACGAAAAAATTTCTAACATGTACTATAAAAAACATGCATTCTTTGAATAGAAAATAGTATAGTACCTGATTACTGTTTCCGAACGAGTGGCCTTTTTGCGCATGTAACACAAACACCAGACGATTGGTCCAAACACCTAGAGACAGCGCAGAGGTATTTGAACGCATCTCCCAGCAAAAGTACGAATGTTACTCCGTTCCAGCTGTTGTTTGGAACGCGGATGAGAATGCGGGATGATCCGCAGATCAGGCAGCTGATCGAAGACGAGTGGGCCGCGATGTTCCAGGAGAAGCGAGATCAGTTGCGCGTATCAGCAAAGAAACGGATCGAGGAGATTCAAGCTGAAAACAGGCGGACGTTTAACCAGAGACGTAATGAGGCGACAACATACAAGACGGGAGAACTAGTGGCAATCGAGAGGACGCAGGGCGGTTCTGAGCTAAAGCTGCAGTCGAAGTTCCTTGGGCCGTACCGCGTGGTGAAAGTTTTGGGGAATGACCGTTACATGGCACAAAGAGAATGCGAACACGAAGGGCCGCGAACGACCTCCACGGCGGCTGATCACATGAAATGGTGGGACGCTGTTGTAACCTCAGTGCACATCAGAGACCAGGCCACACACCGCGAGCAGGATGGCGCCCAGATGTCTGCACATCCTTGGCGCGTGCCCTCAGTAGTCCTAAGTACCCACCAGGGGTCTTGGAATTTTCATAGTTAAGGTCCTTCAGGCCAAGCGAGTATCTCTTGTCTTAGATTTCCTTTTACGTTTATTGTTTACTACGGGTTAACAGGGAAAGTAGGTTTTCCTCGCGTCTGCTATGTTGCGTTAGCAACTTTCTCACGAGGGCGGCTAAACCCCTTCCTGGTCCACCAACCGTCTTATTATCCAATCGGAGACGGTGTCTACTACCCTCACTTCCTTAACCAAAATTGTCATCAACGAATCCGATAGTCCTGTGTCCTTAGACACACTCACCCCTAGCCTTTCTCAGACATAGTATCGCCAGAAAAACTCACTTATTCTGTATCCTTAGAATAGTCAATATATCTATACCGGTCTCTATCCTTATAACAATCGCGTACTTAACGTATTGTTGTAACTAAATCTTACATAACGTGGTTGGAGTGAGTTGTGATTTATGTTAATTCAGTGTGCGTTACATTGTGATTGCTGAATTAATAATAAAGTTTAATTAAAACAAAGTTAATAGTTGTGTCACTACTCAGCTATTTTATTTTCACCAATCAACCCCAAAAATTACGTGACACTGTCGTAGTCAACGACGCGAGTGAAACTAGCGAAGATGAGCACATCTGAGGGCAGATGTGATTGCCAGTACGGCAGAGTGTAGTATCGTGGACGAAGGGTCTAGCGAGAGGGGGGGCGTGCGAATTATAAACAAGCGGTTGCTGAGCATGTGCGTGGTGCGGCTAAAACAAAAGATATAAGGTTAAGACAAAAGACAGGGGGTTGCTAAGGGACGATAAACGAATTAACAGCAATATGAATTGAGAGGCCAGAGAGTGCGGGTTGCGTTGTTGAGATAGTGTTGTTAGCGTTGTGAAGAGAGAGTTGAATCTGTGTTGACGAGAGTTGTTAATTAATTATCTAGTTGTCTTAATTATAATACGTTTTTGCGATTAGTTCATGTTAAATAATCATTGTTTTCTGTTTAATTAACATCTGTTTAATCAATTTATTATTAATAAACTAATTATAATAGTTTACGATACTACAATATATTTAAATCGATGACTTTATGTACATCTGTATCAAAAAACTGTATCAAAATCATTCATGTATATAGTGAAATCATTGACGTTGATGTTTGTATTAAAAATCATCTTATATAGACATATAAAGTGATTCGGATAATATGGGAAGTACGGAGGCCAATTCACCACACTAAAACGAGGAGAAAGGTCTATATAAACATTTACCCAATATAACCGGGGTTTCGAATGACAGCTTATTTTGTGTTGTAGCATGTAATTTTTCACAGAAATGCGACGGAATTGGTGGTTGGTTTAGCGCTTTTTTACGTTGTTTGAGTATCATGTAAACATTGTGTTATGTTAACGTACAAGCTACATTCACTGAATCAGAGTCTGTATGGGAAACGATTTTCGAATCGCCGTTTGCTTGAGAGGAAAATGTTACAAATAATAAACGAGCGTTTCCGAAATACCCGTTCTTAGAGGAAGCTTACAACAAAAGGAAATGCGCGTGTCGGTAAAAGTGTTAGACAAGAACGAGGTTAAGCAGTACGTCGGGGGGGGGGGGGGGCGGGAGAAAAAGAGGAAAGTAAAAAGTGATATGCAGCTTGGTAGAGGTTCAGAAGAAAAGTCTGAGGAAATTGTGAAACGAAAATGTCTGACATAAAATGTGATGATTAAGAAAAGAGTGGGGCATGAAACATGTTATATAAAATATATCTTATATGTTCTATTTTGGTTCATATATATGTCGGAGATAAAAGAACATCGGTGCCTTCCCTTTGGAACTTCAGGAAAATCCCTTAACACCGTAACCTAGATTCTATCATAGGCATAATTAAACAATTGTCGTCTTTTAATCCGATTGTATTTGTTCGAGATTTGTAATAATGAGCTTGGGCTCGAGGCGACAGCCAGTCGCCGAACGTAGCTGCGATCACGGGATGAACGCTTTGTTTAACAAAGGTATGGAGTAATTCTATAGCTCTCCTTAAAAGAAATATTTGTGGCGGCACGCGACAGTAAGCATTCCAACGGTTTCTGTCCCCTGACTCGCCACACGCAGACCCTATTCTTCGAGTAAGATGATTGCCAGATGTCGATGCGTCTCCGCAGTACATGTTCAGCTAGCCTGAGGAGCCGCTATAAATCTTAGGATTTAGTTAACTAAAGTCCTTCAAACAAACAGTCTTTGTCCCAGCTACGGGAAGATAGGAGAGACCTATTTTTCAACGAACGGCGTCTCCAACTAGCAACATTCCCTCGAGGGCGGCTAGCATCTTTTTCTAACCACCAATATGGAAATTAACCAATTAGCAGCAACGTCAATTTCCCTTACTTTCTGAACGAAGGCTATCCTCGACGAATCCGATGATCTCGTGTCCTTAGACACACCCCATCATAGTTTTTCTCTGTGGCATCATCGGGACGGAAATTCATTCTTTCTTGCGATCTCATCGACGAAAAGAGTAACCCCATACGACCAGTGAATATTACGCGTTTTATTAACAAAGAGTCCGACTTAGATTTTGTGAGCCCGTACATCTACTATCCCGTTGACCGCGGATTCGTTATTGCACTTAGGATCATTGTCATTAGTTTCTCGAGTATCTAATTACCACGGTTACTTGTCCGATTCTATAATAATCGCAGTTGCACTAGTCAATGTCTTCCCTATTGCACAACGACAATGTGTAATCCAAATGAAGATTCGTTTCACGCCCCTAACCCCTAATTCTAATGTAAACCCGACATTTATAATGTAAAAAATGTATATGTAATACAAAAAGAATGTAGAATATAGGTACTAATGTTTAATCTGATTTTCTGTAATTTTGACAGTTTTGTAATCTTTTATTTTTATATTTTTATATTTTCTATATCTTTGTGCTCTTGTATTTTTTATATAATTCTATATTTAAGTAACAGTATAAAAAGGATACGAAAAGTATGGAATGGCAATGCATGTAACGGTACGTGAATGTTACGCGTGCGCAAGATAACCAGGAGAGGTTGTATAGGAATCAAGAGGTCGTTGGACAAAGAGAACGTTTTTTAGCATTACCTTATGTTTAAGACATTCATATATTCTGCAGATATTAGTTCCTATCAGTATACCCACGTCGTTATTAACAAGATGTTTATGTATTTCCATTATCTTTGTTTTAAAATTCACTGTTATTTTGGGAATTTGTTAAAAAATCTCTTAATCCTTTTAGGAGATGTATCACTCTAAACTGAGATCTAAACTCAGATCACAGGTTTTTTTTTATTTTATAGATTAGATTCACAATTTGTCCAGTTTGGACATTTGGTAGAATTTTTTAGCTGTTAGATTATTATGTGGGTAGCTACCCCCAGTGGGATACCATCTTCGTGTTTGTTTGGTTGTGTCCTTTGTGAGGTCTGCTGGGTATTTCCCTTTCAGCCTTCTATCCATGTTTGAGGTGTTGATCGTTTCCGCAGCTAGCCAGTTTGGCTGTGTTCCTATTCTTTCTTTGTATTTTTCTGCGTGTCTGCTAATTTTCTCTTTGACCATTGGTATTCCCAGGTCTTTCCGTATGCCTTCGCTTCTAACGTACCATGGGGCGTTTACTATTGTTCTAAGAATTTTAGCTTGTACTGTCTCTATTTTGTTTATATGGCTCATTGCCGCTGCCCCCCATAGTGGTATTCCGTACGTCCAGATTGGTTTTATGATCGTTTTGTATATTTTTAATTTATTTTCTATGCTTAATTTGGATTTTCGACTTGTTAGCCAATGCATTTGTCTCCTTGTTGTCTGTATTTTGTCTATTATTGATTTAGTATGCTGTTTCTATGTGAGTTGTGTTTCTAGGTGGTCTAGTCCTAGGTATTTGACTTGCCTTGTTTGCGGTATGTGCGTGCCGTTCAGTAGGATGTTTGATGGTGTCTGTTTTCGCAGTGTGAGTGTAATATGGTTGCATTTATCGGGGTTTGCTTTTATTTGTTTATCTTGCAGCCACTTTTCTATTTTTGTGATATGTTCTTGTAGTAATTTGACTGCCGTTTCTGGGTTAGTGTGCCTGACTAGTACAGCTGTGTCGTCCGTGAGTGTCAGTATTTTGCTATTGGTAGTTGTTGGTATGTTTTGTGTATAATATTGATCCTAAGACGCTTCCTCGCGGAACCCCTGCCTTTATGTCTTTAACTTCAGAGTATGTGTCCTTGATTTTTATTACGAAGGTTCTGCTGCTTAAGTAAGATTTTATTAATTGGTATATTTGCTCCGGAAATTGTTTCCTGATTGTTTGTAGTAGGCTTTCGTGGTTGATTTTGTCAAATGCTTTATCTATGTCCATAGAGAGGGCTGTACAGTATTGTTTGTTTTCTAATGCTAGTATTATTTCTTTAATGAGTCTGTGCATTTGCTCTATAGTGGAGTGTATGTTTCTGAATCGAAATTGGTGATCTGGTATTAATTTTTCCTTCTATATTATTGGTTTTATGCGGTTGCATATTATTTCCTCTAGTATTTTGGAAAACACAGGAAGTAGTGATATTGGTCTGTAAGATGCAGTTTGGTGTGGTTCTTTGCCTGGTTTAGGTAACATTATGTCCTGTGCTAGTTTCCACAGTTTAGGAAAGTATTGGATTCTTAGTATTGCATTGAATATTATTGTCATTAGTGTTATCGCTTTTGGCGGAAGGTTTTTCAAGATTTTACCATTGATTAGGTCGATTCGTGGTGCTTTATTGTTTTTTGTTTTCTCGATTATGTTTCTAATTTCTTGTGCTGTTGTTTTAGGTATGGTATAGTGGTTGTCAGTTGAGGTACTAGTGGTAAACGCATCCTCGTCCGTATGACATTTGGGGTTGCTGTTGTTGATATTATGTGGTATAAATGTGTTTCAAAGGTGGTTGGAAAATTCTTCAGCTTGCTCTTCGTTGCTTCTTGCCCATGTGTTGTCTGCCGTCCTGATTGCTGGGACTAGTTTTATTGGTTTCTTTTTTTTCGTGGCTTTCCATAGGGAGTAGTTGGAGTTCTCGTGAGCAGAGAGTGACTCTATGAATTTTGTGAACTCGTTATTGTTGTGCACTTTTATTTTGTTTTTTATTTCCTTTGCAAGTTTGTTTAGGTGTTTTTTGTTTTCTCGTGTTCTATGTTTTTGCCATTTTGCTTTCGCTTTTCTTTTTTCTCTAATTTTTTCAAGTATGTCTGATGGAATTATTTTTGTTTGTCTGTTGGTTGGTTCAGGTATAGTGGTTGTCCATGATGCTTCTTGGATAGTTTCTGTCAATGGTGTTACTGCCTGTTCGACGTGGTCGGGTGTTTCCAATGGGATGCTGCAACTGGTTTTGCTCTCGATTATTTCTTTAAAAATTTGCCATTTGGTTGTTCTGTTGCATGGTGTCCCTGGATTGCTATAAAGTATTAATTTGTTTCTGTAAGCAATTGGGCTGTATGCAATGAGGCTGGGTGTTATTTTTAGTTTATTTGCGTTTAGTCCCTTTGTAACTGCAAAATCGAGTAGGCCAGGTATTTTGCTCAGGTCTGTCGGCCAGTATGTCTTCCTGTGGATAATATATTGAGGTTGTTGTTAATGTATTTTTCCAGGGTTCTACCTCGAGGTGTGGTAATTCTTGATCCCCATAGCGTGTGGTTTGCATTGTAGTCTCCCGTTGCGATATACTTGTCACCTAAGTGTTGAAAGTACTCTTCCCACGTTTGTGATGTCATTTTGTGTCGCGGTGGTACATATACTGCTGACAACTGTAAATGGTTGCTGCTAGTTTGTACAGTAACGGTGGTTGCTTGTATATATTCCTTACTAGCTTGGCTGTGTTAGTGGTGTTTAATGTCGTTTCTTATTATTACTGCGGTCCCTCCGTGTGATTTTCCTGAGGGATGCTTGGTATCATATATTGTGTAGTACGGTATTTTTATGTAACTTTTTATAGCGAAGTGTGTTTCCGATACGAGTAGTATGTCGATATTATTATTATACAGGAATGTTTTAGTTTCTAGGGCCCTTTGTTGTAGTACGTTAGAGTTCCGGGCTGCTATTTTAAGCATGTCCATTTTTATTTTTTACTTAACAAGTTTGTGAGTAGTTGTAACATGACTGTTGTTTGTTGTACTTGTTGCCTTAGTATTGTGTTTTTCTTACTTACCATTTTTCTTAATATCTCTGTACCTTTAATGGATTGTTTGAGCATTTCTTTGATTTCTGTATCGTCTTCGGTGTTGTTGCTTTGATTCTGTTTGTTTGTGGGCGTTGTTTGTCTAATGTTTTGGGTTACTTGCGCGTAGCTGCGGTTTCCTTGGGGATCGGTGTTTCCGTTTATAGCTTTTGGTTCATTTTGTACTTTCAATGTTGCTTAATTATCCGTTATACTTTGTTGTGGTTGGTAGTTATTGATTGATCTATTGCCAAGTGGTGGAAACTGTTTACGTTGTGATTGTTTTCTGATTTCGCATCCTTTATAGCTGGCTGGGTGGTTTCCATTACAGTTGTAACATTTTACTTCATTTATTTTCCCTACGTATGGACAGTGTGTTGTTAAATGCTTCGTATCGTATCTTGTCATATTGTTTATTGCTCTTGTTTGATGACCAATTTTTGCTAATTCGTCACTTAATTTTTTTTGTGTTAGTTTTTGAATGTAGTCCTCTTATAACTATTTCGTAGCTCCTTTCCGTTTTCAGCTGGTATGTGTGGTACACAGCGTTTTTTCTTTTAATTCTTTTATCACTTTCCTATAATTTTCTGGGGTGTTTATTTGAATTTTTACTTGTTCTAATTTTGTTTGTTTTATTGTGTAGTTTTCCTTCCCAACTATATCGTTTAGTCGATCAATAAGCGGGTCTATTATCTGGGCGTCGACAAATATTGGTGGTGGTTTTGTAGTTTGCGTTGATTTAGTTGTGTTTTTGGTTGTTGGGTCGTCTATTTCTTCCGTAAGTGAGCTGAAGGAGTTTCTTAATGGTAATTCTTGCAGCCATCGCTGCTTTTCTGTATCTGAATTTCCTGTTATTTTTCGTTTCTTGTTATAACTTGCCACCTTCCAGCTTTCATCCTGTTGGGTTAATTCGTTATTGGTAATATTCTCTTCATTGTTTGGTATTGTTTCCATATCAACTTCGTTTGTAGCTGAGCATTCCTGTTCTTCGTTTATTGGTTGGCTTGGTTTTGATATGTTTGTTGTTTTATTTATGTAGTATTGTTCGTCTTTGTTAATTATTTTTATCGGTGGGATGTGCTTTTTCATTTTAGTTTTGCTTGTAGTCTTCTTAGTAGAAGACACGAGTTTCCACCATTTAGCTATGGGCGTTGCCGTTCGTAACTTTCTCTTCCCCACTTGCCGCACTTTTTCTGAAGCACTGTTTTACACGTCCGTTTGGCTCGGTTGCTCTGGCAGAACTCGATTTACAACATTGAGAACATTTATATCGAAAATTCTTTCTCGCATGAAGCTTCTGTATTAATACAAAAGGCACGAATTAAGATATATGATTGTTCACAAGTATTAGAGCACTTGCTGATCTTATAGATTTTATAGAAAATGTGATACATGATTGACCAAGATTATTAAGAAAATGAAGTTTACATCCGTATGAGATTAACGATCCGAAATACACACTTTGTGAAAATTCGTGACAGTTGGAGGAAAAGTAATGAATTAACGATTATGTGACAGCAATTAAAATCCGTCGATCTAAGGTCTTTATTAAATTAAATAGTTCAAAATCGTTTACATATTAGGTGATCCCATAAGTTTTTGTGTATATATTTATACACTTTTGTGTATATATTTCATGTGTCGATTTCTAAACATACGGCGATACGGGACCAATGCACTTGAGCTTAGCTGATCGAGAACAGGCTAGAGTAGATCTTCGTGGGCATAAGATCGTAATATAGTGAACACAGTGACTTCTAACAGTAAAAAATCACGAGTGAAATGCGTATCCATTTTCGACATCTCATGTTATATGAATTTCGGAAAGAAAGTTCGGTAACAATTGCCAGGAAAAACATATGTGCTGTTTACGGAGAAAATACGCTTTCATCTCGCACCTGTAGGAAGTGGTTCCAACGTTTTAGAGCTGGGAATTTCTGTTTAGAAGAGGAGGTACGCTCCGGGCGTCCTCCTCAGACAGACGGAGATAAAATTCGGGATCTTGTTGAAAAATCACCAAGTTTGACAGTTCAAGAGATGTCAAATGTCCTGAAAATACCTAAGACAACGATTCATAGGTGTTTAAAAAAATGGGGATGGTGTCAAAGTTGAACGTTTGGGTGCCCCATGAACTTACGGAACGGAACCGTCTTGAACGAACGACAGCGTGCATGTCATTAATTGCACGTAATAAACGTGAACCATTCCTTAAACGCCCCTGGTAACTGGTGATGAAAAGTGGATACTTTTCGAAAACCCTGAACGGAAACGTAGCTGATCCCAACGAAATCAGCCACCTGAACGCTGTGCAAAACCAGGGTTACATCCACGTAAAGTTCTTTTGTGTGTATGGTGGGATTATAAAGGAATACTCTATTTTGAACTTTTATCTAGTGGTGATACCATTAATTCAGACAAATATTGCGCTCAGTTAGAAAAATTAAGGGAAGCACTAGCTGAAAAACGGCCAGGTTTAGTGAATAGGAGCAACGTTATCTTCCATCACGACAATGCTAAACCGCATGTCGCGAAAAGCGTTACAAAAAAATTGTCTGAATTTAATTGAAAAATTTTACCACATCCCCCATATTCCCCAGACATTGCCTCATCTGATTACCACCTGTTCAGAGCATTACAACACTTTTTAGTAGCTAAAAAATTTGAAAATATTGACACTCTCAAAAATAGCATAGAAAATTATTTTAAAGAAAAACAAGAGAACTTTTATCGAGACGGAACCTACCAGAAAAATGGGAAGAATTTGTACAACGAGAGGGGGATTATATTTTTTCATGAAACTGAAAGGTATGTAAACGATCTTAACATATATAACCTCTCGAAAAACGGCACGAACTTATGGGATGACCTAATAATTAAACAACTATAAATATATCAAAAGATTATAATAAAAGAATGTAATAGAATATCTAATGTCCGTACTTGTAAATACAACGAAAAACGTAACGTGTAGATTGCAGATGTTTATGAATGTAAAATTTGCGAAAAGCATATGAAAGTTATACACATAAAATATACAAATATTGATATATGCACGAAAACTATGCGTATATGCACAAAGATATGTACAATTTATGAGTAATATGTCTAATATTGATTTATTAACGTTATGTGAATTGATACAAAAGGATATTTAACAATTTCGTTTTAAATAAAAATCTATTTATGACGACGCGCCAAAATTCGCATTACGATAAATTACGATAAATTATAAATTGCTTTTCCGTATCTGCAGCACTCGAATTGTACAAGTAATGTGTGCGTTTGAGGGCCCGACCTTTTGGTCGACCGCGCCATACCTGCAGTAAAAACGCATACTGGCTTCGCATTTAGATGTTCGCGTTCGACTTGGGAATGGCGCGCATAGATGGTCGGCGCGCGACTTGCCCTCTCCTTGCGGATCATTGGACAAGTTAAACCTACCCTTTCGGGCGGCAGCTCGCTTAGCTGGCGCCACGCGATACCTGCCACCATATAGCTCGGTCCCAGCAGGTTGGCTCTCCAGCCGATTATTCCTGCTCGGCAACCATTTTGTAGGCTTACCGCTTGCACCGACGGTCACAGGTTTCCTCTCCAGCTCGCACGCTTCGTGCTTTTTTCTGCGCCCCGGTTCTTCGTTACTGTTGTTTTCTTGGTTCTATCTTGTTTATTGTTCTATCTTCGATCCAGTGTTCTGTTTGTTGTATCCGTTTATTTCTTCGTTGCGATTCTTTGTTTGGTTGTTGTTGTTGTCTCTATAAACTTGAAATATAAATGCAATTTCCTTTTAAATACAGTAACGAGGTTTATTCAATTTCGATAACATTGTATTAGTAAGATACCAATTCCAAATAAGCTAGCAACTTTTCGTTGAAGTTTATTTTATATTTCTTAAATTATTCGGGTAAAGATAACTCCACACTGACGGCCTATTGTCCACAGACAGATGTCGTAGTAATCGGCGGACAATGTCTGTCAGTGAAACTTAAGGCGCGTACGGGCAGACTACAGGCGTCTGTAGACATTGCCTGCCGACAACACATGCCAAAACATGTATATAAACTGCCTGCAAGCAACGTCGCTTGTCCACTAGAAGTTTGCCGGGTATCACTGCGTATCGATGAGTCGAAGATGCCTTGGAGATGCAACACACGGATCGTTTAAATCTACCTGTAATCCAATCAAGCTAGCCTAAAAAAAAGACAAATTCAACATTAAATTGTATCGGACATTTTGCTACAACGCTCAACTGATAGAAATCATGCTCAGGAACAAATATATGTCTTTGCTAACTTTCTAAATATATGTAGACGACGTTTTAAATTGCTAGTAGTTGAAACAAACAATATGATATATTTTTGAGTGATCTATAAGGATTTACAGGCCCACTGGGAAATCTTATTAGTGTTCTCTTGCACTATGTATTAAAGCGCATCAACACCGATAGAAGCACTGTACACGCGATATCGTCGCGTCGTGTCTCCTGAAAATCGCCGATAAGTCGCTCGAAACTTTACTGGAAACATTTCTCCATGTTCTACTGACAATCACATAGCATGTGTCATTGCTGGAATTTGATAAATTTGGTTGAGAACACGAAAGAATTTTCCGTTTACAGTAAAGCAAGGGACTATCGAGTTGGAACAATTCGTGTTTGAAAATAGCGTTCTATGCTAAAATAGCGGTGGAAATTATACTACATGTAAAAGTGAGTCATAAAAACAAATACAATTTTCTTATTTTCTATCTTTTTTACTTTTATCGCAAGTTTGATTTCTATACATATAACTGTTTTCAATTTAAGGAGGAACTTATTTTCTTAAGGGCTTTTCATACAAATTTGAAAAATAACTGTTGTTTTTGATCCTTTATCTCTATCTTTATCCTTCTATTTTTGTGAGACTGTATCAGTTATTTATTCTTAATTTTTACAATCCGAAGTCTAATTTATGTGCCGTATTAATTTTCTGTGAATAATTTAGAGATATGTGAAATCTTGCTATATATATATACTGTTTGGTACCTATTAGAAGTGCGTTCGATCTAATGTGGAAAATTCTTAATTTTAATAAAATAGTTTCAAATTGCTAAGGCTGGGGCAAACTAAGAAGTTTCTGGAATATACAGGGTAGTAAGTCGCTTCGCAGATATGTGTACATCGGGACAATATGTTACATATGTAATCCCTTACACAGTTTCATATTATGGTGTAAAATAATCATTCTTCTTTTAATATCAGTTGGTTTTTGTATTTTTATTTCATTTATCTCATAGATTATAATTCCTTTAGGAAATTTTTGCAAAAATTTTCGCGCGTATTCCAAGTTGGCCCGTTGACTAGTTGGCAAAAAGAATTCCGCCGGCAGACGTATGCCGGTGCCGTAAATCATTTCGGCCGCCGTTGCGTTTAGGTCCTCCTTTATCGCGGTTCTTATACCTAATAAGACGATCGGGAGAATTCCGACCCAGTTGCTCGTGTCGTGGCATTTGATCGCCGCCTTTAATTGTCTGTGTAGGCGTTCTACCATCCCGTTAGGCGCTGGATGGTAGGCCGTTGTACGCAAATGTTTGACGCCGAGCAACCGGCATAATTCCTCGAATAAACGCGATTCGAATTGACGTCCTTGATCAGTCGTAATTTTCAAGGGTACGCCGAAACGAGATATCCAGGTAGAAAGGAGGGCCGAAGCCACGGTTGACGCTTCCATATCGGCGATAGGTATGGCTTCAGGCCAACGCGAAAAACGATCGATACACGTAAGGCAATAACGGTATCCTTGCGAATATTGCATTGTGATGATATCTACGTGTATATGCTCGAACCGGCCCGCTAGCGTTCCGAACGTTCCGACGGGCGAGGATACGTGTCTGGTGACTTTGTTGCGCTGACACGGTATGCATTGTCGTGTCCACGTTCGGCAATCTTTATTTACCGACGGCCAGACGAAGCGCGTCGCTACCAATTTTCGCGTAGCTCGCATCCCCGGGTGGGAAAGTCCATGTAGCGCTTGGAATACGGTGCGGCGTAACGGTTCCGGTACGTACGGTCGCACGGTCTCGGTTTTAATATCGCAGTATAACTCGACGTTGTGATCGGGAAATCGTACTTTTCTCAGCTGCAACGCGCTCGAGCCAGCGTTGATAATTTTGCGTAGCTCGCTATCCTTTTCTTGCGCTGCAGCTAGCGTATGGTGATCTATTGGTTTTCCGATCGCTTCGATGCGAGATAGAGTATCGGCTACGTTATTTTCTACCCCTTTTATGTGACGGATATCCGTCGTAAACTGTCCGACGTAGTCCAGATGTCGAAACTGTCTCGGCGAACACTTATCGAGGCTCTACAAACATTGTGGCCTTTTTCCTACTTAGTTCGGTAATTTTCAATTTTAAGGTGTTGAACAATTTCGTTTCGTTGTAATTTAAGATTTGTTAACGAGCACTTTTCACAAACTGACCGCTGTTACTTGTCTTTGGATCGTTGTTTTGTGAATACGGTGAATGTAGGAATAAGAAAGAAGAGAAGCAATTGAGATACAACGAGATACCTTACAGATTTTATATCTAGACAAATAAAGTCAAAAGAAATATAATTTAACCAGTGTCTGGATCCATTTGGACTAGTCAGCAAATAACGGAAGTTGTTTAACTTAGTGTCATAAGAAGCCAAGGTATCTCTAAACGACGGATTTAGTATCAACATTCATTGTAACTTCAAAGAATTGTGTCGGACTTAGGCATGGTCTTCTGTGCAGTTGACCGAACGTTGCGCATTTCCAGAGTTTAGCTATCGTCCAATATCATTTTGATCGTGAGATTCTCGAAAATCCAATTAAATCGTTTTATAACAATGAAATAAAAAATATGAAAACTTCGTTTTTCTTATTTTGGCAATTTATGAGTAATTGCGTTATCGCTGGAGCAGACAAAGAAAACACCGGAAACTACTTGCAGTGATCAGTTCCGCGAAGTAGTGGGGATAACTCGTATCCGCTTAAAATTTGACGAGACAAATTTTCGACTCTCTGAGCGACGTTTATTTCGTCAGGACTATCAATTGTCGTTTGAACGTTGTGTTTCGATCGTTCGCGGAGAGACGCGATCGCGAGATAGCACGTCAACGAGAGTTGTAAGTTCCCGTTACGATTAAATAATCGACGCCACGAACTGATCGATTCCCTTATTTCGATTAGGATAATAAGGGTAGTTCAATGAATTCCACAGAATTAACACAAATAAATTAACGTTTATTTTAACAAATTATCAACTAGGAAGACATAAAGAGAACAACAAGAAGAAATGTAACTGCGTTTTGCTTGATAAGTAATGCGCGATATAAGAGATGTGTTGACGGTTCGGCTTCTCTAAAAGTTCTGCACGCCTTTCGATATTTTCCGTTTTTTCTGGAAGGCGACCCCCACTACGTTCGGATCACGCCACATTCTTTTACGCGAGGTAAAATAACGGCCACGAATCGACGTTTCTGGAGGTCGCCCTGCTTAATGAACCATGCGCTTGCCACTACAATGTTTGTTTGCCGGGCAGCCGCGACGATCCGTCTGCGACATTATAGTGCCGCGATCGGCAGTTAAGAATATGATCTATGGTAAGCCGCATGGCGTAACACGTTGCATTAATTTCTCTAATGTAATTTCGCGTACCTTTAACTGTAACTCAGTTCTTTCGGTACTTAACGAGAGAGCCGAAAATTTCGTCGTTTTAAAGTTTGACGATCTCGATAATTGTTAATTGTGTAATTTCGTGCTCCTGATAAGGATCGATAACTTACAATTAATATGCATAAAAATAATTACAAATATTGTTAAATATGCCCGCCTTGATATTCAGTACATTTATTATTTCTTCGTAACATGTTTTTAAAGACGCTTAATAATATCTCTTCACTTATTTGTGACACTCGCCTTTCGATATTCTCCTCAGCGGTTTCGATTTGTACACATCAGTCTCTAACATCCCACAGAGAAAGAAGATTATTCTATTCTCTCCGTTTATTACGCCCCAAGGCTTACTATAGGCCGTGTTCCTAACCGTCGCAAACAGATCGTCTTACATGACCGTCGAGATATACACAAAGTAGCGATAAACGGATAGTTGTCGTCAAGCAGCGAGTTCCAGAAACATCTATTCGCCTTCGGTGCGTTATTTTATCCGCATAAAGAAACTGGTATACGTGATCATAGGCGCGAACGGTGGCGTGATCCGAGCGTAGTGGGGGTCGTCTTCCAGAGAAGACAACGAAAAGGATCGAAGAGTAATCGGTCCCTTCTGAAGAGTCAAACGTTATAAATTGCTTAGTCTAACGAATTCATTGAGAGATATCGCAATGTCGGGTTGAATTCCTATAACATATCAACTGTATTTATCGCTAAATAATTTGTGACGTTCTTATTATTACATTCATTATTTTTAAATATACAAGCTATATTAACCTGTTAATACAGTGTTAAATTCATTGAACCACCCCTATTATCGTAACAGAAATCAGGGGATCGATCAGTTCGTGGCGTCGGTTATCTAATTGCAACGGGAATTTACTACTCCCGTTGACGTGCTTTCTCGCGATCGCGTCTCTCCGCGAATGCTCGAATAAACATGGATTGCTTTTTAACTAAACGTATTCATACCCTGTTTTCTCAAAATCGAAAGCTTAAAACATCCGTTCTTACTGATGTTATTTCAATTATATTTATATCGCGTTATTTCAATTATCTAATATATTTTTTACTTTTTTCATGTAAAATCATCATTTTACCAATTGTACCATAATTATTAGGAAGCTCTGTTAGAATTTAATCTTGGAATTAAGATTAATAATCTGTGGAAGACACAATGTTTGTGTTGAAACAATATAATGTGATATTTATTAAACAATTATTACAGGAATTATAAGTGTGTGTGTTCTGGAATGTAGACAGTTGGCTAGTTATTCACAGACTGACTGACTTAGTGACCCATGGCCCTTGAAAAGGTTTTGAACCCCACTCTCTATGCAATAATGAGTGTGACCTGTGTGGGTGTCTGTGTGGCGTCACATGTGCCACAGAACCTTCTAGTAGCTTCTCGACGTGCCCATCGGGAATGTTCCATCCATATTCCTACGCTTCTTCCGCCGAATTCTCGAAAGAGCATGCACGTGCTAGCCGCTGTGGTACATCTCACGAACGCACGCTAATGAGGATATCGCTGAACAACAAAGGAAAGAATCCGTTCGATCAATCACCTCATCTGTATGCGATTAATATTGTTGTATTCCAACAAACTCTGAACAATAACTTAAACACGAAACTGTAATTTGTGTCTTTGTAATTTGCAACATTGTTAAAATTTTGTATCTCCCTCTGCAAATGCAAATAATTTAAATGAAAAAATACATGGTTTTTAAATCGTTCCTCTTATATTCGTAATAATAATTTCGTTCTACAGTGAATGCATTTATTATTCAACGACGTGATTTTCGGTTGTTTATTGGAAAGTTATAATGCTGCTGATCTATAGAATTAGTACTGACTGTTATAGTAATATGCACAGCGAGTCATTTGTAATAAATTGTAATTACTTGTAATGTATATCGATTGTAATTACTCGTAAACCACTCAATTCATAAATGCATACATATGTGGCGGCACTCGACGGCACAAATACGACAACTCGACACTAACTAATACCAGACAACGGCAGCGCAGTGGTTAGCGCCTCAAGTTACGAACGTTCGGGATCTGGGTTCTTAAATCCCGGCGACCGTAGTCCGATTTTTCTTCCACGATTCTTAAATGAAAAGAAAATACAGCAGTACCCTAACAGCGACATCTACAGCCAGCAGCTACAATTATCATTTGTGTCTTTGTTCTCTCCTAAAGGCCGTCCAAGGGACTTGAGAATGCAAAGAAGAAGTGCTGCAAGAACATAACAAATATATTTACAAACCAAAACCAATTCATTACAACGCTCATCCTTCAATTACATCCTCCGTCGCGAAAATCCTCCGCTTCCTTTCTGTCAATCCATCTTGCCCATATGTGGTTCCATAGCTGCTGAATCGTATATAGACAAACAACAACTTGAGTAAGCAAGGGGGATGGATGTAGAGCCGACAAATAAAGGAAAAGGAGAGAGAAGTGTTTCGTC
>NW_022885080.1:0-11903 GCF_011952205.1 Bombus bifarius | reverse complement strand
GTTAGAGGCCGCATGATCGCCTTTTTTCCCTGCCTTCTTGCAGTTGACGCAGCCGGCGTTCTTGTTTTTGTTTGTGCACTCTTTAGTGCTATGTCCGCTTTCCGCGCAATGTGCGCAGATCTCATAGCCCAAGCGGCAGTGTTTTGCCACGTGCCCATAGCCTTGGCACTTGTAACAGCGGCTGACGGCTATGTAATCCCGAACCCGGCAAGCATTCCACGAGATGAATATCTTGCCAGTTAGTAGTTTGTCTCTTACCTGGGGGGGCACTTCCAGTACCCAGTTAGTTTCCTCGGAGTCCTTGCGGCCTGTTCTGAAGCAGAATTTGATGGCTCCGACGTCTTCATCTGTTAGCCTTTCTTGGTTCTGCTTCTTGATGCAGCCCATTATTTCCTTCTCCGGCATTTCCCGTGGAACATCATATAATATTACCCGGGGCAGCCTCCTCTGCGGCGTGCTGGTTTTTAGGCCGGCTTCCTTTAGCTTGGCGTTCTCCGTGAACGCTTTTAGGCCTTCGGGGTTCGCCGTTTCCACGACTAATCCGTTTCCGCTGATTTTCTTCACTGCGGTGATCTGGATTCCTCTCTTGCGTGGGTTCACCAGCGTGAAGACTGCCTCCCGTGCTTCCTCACTCGGTTTTATCTCGGAGTCTGACGACTCCGGCCGGATTATCACCGCATTTGTAGGTGGTTTGACCGCGATTTGCCCCACCATACTATTCTTCATTTTGACTTTTTCGGCGTAGGAGGACTGCTTAGGCTCCATCCTTGATTTGACTGCCGTTTCGAGCCGCTTGCTCGTTTGTAGCGGCTTGTTGACGGCACTCAGTATCGCCGTTTCTTTCTTTTCCGCGCCGGTGCACTGGTCCAACTTCCCGGTGAGGTAGCTGTTGTGGAGTAAGAGTTCTTCCACTATCCCTCGCATGTCCCGGAAATACCGCATGATGGCTGCGGTTTGCTCCTTGTTAACCTTCTTGTTTGGGTCCAGACAGAAGGCTAATACGCCCTTCTCTATTTCCCCTGCCTGTGCTCTTAAATCGGGCACAGTGCGGGGTTCGTCTGCTGCTACAGGCGATTGCTGCTGCTTCGCCTCTTCCCCTTTTTCTTTCTCCTCTGTTCTCTTCTTTCTCTCCTGAACCGGGCTTTTCCCCTCCACCTTTTGCGTTTTCAGTGGTTGGAGAACCACTCTTGCTTTTGTAGCGGTTGGGGATTGACCCTTCGTAGCCATTCTGATATTTGTAAGTCCCCGCGGCGTGTGTTTGTTTTACGTAGCGAAATTATTTTTTTTTTTTTTTTTTTACCGCACGAGACAAAGTCCCAGCGGCGTATTGCTTTTCGCTCGCACGCGACCAAGTCCAGCGGCGTATTGCTTTATGCTCGTACGCGACCAAGTCCAGCGGCGTATTGCTTTTCGCTCGCACGCGACTAAGTCCAGCGGCGTATTGCTTTTCGCTCGCACGCGACCAAGTCCAGCGGCGTATTGCTTTATGCTCGTACGCGACCAAGTCCAGCGGCGTATTGCTTTATGCTCGTCCGCGACCAAGTCCAGCGGCGTATTGCTTTTCGCTCGCACGCGACTAAGTCCAGCGGCGTATTGCCCTACGCGCACAGACACTAAGTCCGAAGGCGTAATGGCGGCACTAGTCAAGCACTTGCACTAGCACTTCTCTGTGTTTCAAACTGGATACTTTTGCTGTGTCCTGATGTGTCACTTTACGAACGTGGCACTTAGACCGCAGCGTGTTGCTTTGCGGACGCGGATACACTAAGTACCGCTGCGAGCGGCTTCACGAACACCTGCACTGAGTCCCTCGGCGTATCGCTTTACGAACGCGGACGCTAGTCCCGCGGCGTATTGCTTTACGAACGTTGGCGCGCAGTTACCAAGTAGCCCGTGCGGCGGCGCTGCAGTCGCGCGTCTCAAGATGTCTTCCACTCTGCCCTAACCTCAGCCACGTTTTTCTCTGTCCACTCACGCTTCTATAAAAGCGATCTCCACTGTTCTTTATTATTACTTTAATTCTCAAGCACTTTCACTCCACTTTCGCGTTATTTTCTCGCCCGATTTCTTTGCTTTTCCGCAAGAACTCGAACATAAAGTACGGAGCGACGTGAACGCGTGTTCTCAGTATGCCGCCATCTTGTGGACAGTAGATAGGGACATGTAGTTTGGTTCTTGGTGTCGGGTGCTTTCCTGAGATTTAATATCATATACAGCGCCCGGGCAACCCTAGAAGCCATCGGAGTTGGGATACGCCCAACCAGCGCACTCGGTACACAGTACCGGTTACCTCAAATAATCGCCCGCAGGAGGCTCTCTCGTCTCAGGTCGAACGGGGCCCTTTCCAAGCCCTTCCGTCTTCCGGGACGGTATCCGGAGCAGGTGGGACGCTGCTCACCCGCCGAAGGCCATTCGGAGGACTTTGTCCCCCTTAACTCGGCCCTCTTGCCAGCATTTGGCCACAACCACTGCCACCACGAGTCCATACCCATAATTGGTCGAGCCGAGGGTTCGCTACGCCCTCTGGGCTAACACTCGACCGCCCGTGGTACCGTTCATTGTCAACGGTGGGACCGCGCGTGTGGATGTACCGCCACGTCTCTGCTGCACGGTTTACCTGCACACCGTGCAGTCAGACCCAGATGAGACTCACGTAAGCGGGAGTTGAGGAAGTGTACCTCGGCGGCTCTCCCGACGGTCTCACCCTTGGCTTCAGGATCGTGGGTGCGCTACTACCCAAGGCTCCGTGGGGAAGACTTTGTCTTACACCACAGCAACCTTCCTTGCGGTGTACATAGAGGACTCACGTAAGCGGGACGCTTGTCCCGACGGTCCTCCCTGGCTGCGGGACCGTGGGTTTGCCAGCCCCCATAGACTCGCAAAAGCGAATCCTCCCTGCGGGAAGTAGATAGGGACAATTAGTTTGAGCGTATAAGGGCTCGGCTTGGGGCCGGCCGCGCCATTCCTGGAGTGTAAAACTCATACTGGCTTCGCTCTTTGGATGTTCGGTATTTATTATCCGCTTCCTGACGGCCACTGCCCGGGGAACGGCGCGCGGGTGGTCGGCGCGCGACTTGGAAAAACCCTGCCCTCTCCTTTCGGGTCTTTGGACAAGTTGAACCTACCCTTTCGGGCGGCAGCTCGCTTAGCCGGCGCGGCGAGATGCGCGCACCGCGCCGCGCCGTTACCAGCGGGGGCCACGAGGAGGCGGAGCTGCCAGCGTGTTGCTCGGTCCCAGCAGGTTGGCTTTCCAGCCGATTATTCCCTGCACCGTCACAGTACTCATTTGCATGAGTACCGCCTGCACCGACGGTCGCAGGGGGTCTTTCCTAGATCTTGCTTGCCTTATCCTTTTTCCGTGTTCTCTTGCTTTTGTGCTGTTTCTTGCTCTTTTATGTTTTATATTTATATTTCGTTCCCTGTTTAGAGTCCGATGCCGTTGGTCTCTGCGCGTCTCAGCGTCGCGGGTTCTTCTTCTTCCTCCTCTTCTTCTTCTTCCCCCCTGCGCTGTTCGGTCGGTCTCCGTGCCAGCCTGGTACTCCGTCTTGGAGGCCCGTCTGTCGGTTCAGTCAGCTGTGTTGCTCCTGTCCCCGAGTATCGCCCATGTGGCGAGGGTCCCTCTGTTTCCCACAGAATTCTCCTTCTCTTCTCCTCCTTTGCCCGCAGGACGCTCCTTGTGAACTGGAGGAAGTGGGGGTATACGTCCTTCGTTATAAACTCCCACTTTTCTTCTGGCCAGTCTAACTTTAGTTCGCGTATCGCGTTCCGCAGTGTTTGACGGTCTTCTTCGAAGAGAGGACATTCCTCGAGGATATGGTGGGGGGTTTCCTCACTGCCGCAGTCGCACGTGTCCACTTCGCTCAAGCCGAACGTCTTGAGTTTGCTGTTAAAGTCCCCATGACCGCTGATGAACTGTGTCATATAGTGGTCGGGTCTTACCCAGCGATTCTCAAGCCTGTCCTTAATGCTGTCGAAGTACGCATAAGTCGTCCTCCCCTTGCTCGTGGTCTGCCAGCGTTCCTGCCACTTCTCTATTGCTTGTCTGGCGATTTCCTTTACGCTGCTCGCGTCGTCTTGGCCTTTCCCCCATCGGTATTTCCTTGCTCGGGCTTCGATGAGGAGGTCGATCGGGATAGCTCCGGCGATGACTTGGAGGGCCTCTGTTGACGTTGTCCTGTATGCCTTTGTCACTCGGAGGAGTGCCATCCTCTGCGATCTTATTAGTCTGCTCTTCGCCTTACCTTTCAGCAGGTCGCTCCAGCCGGCTGCGGCGTATGTGGTTATCGGTTCGTACAGCCCTTTGTACAGGGTAAGCATGGCCGCGTGTCCGAGTCCCCACTTCGCCTTGGCCACTCTCGCGAGGCTGTTGAATAATTTCTGGCACTTTTTTGTCGTCTCGTGTACATGCCTGTTTATTTTCAGGCCGCTTTCTAGGTACACTCCCAGGTATTTTATAGCCTGTTTCATTTTTATGCTTCTGCCATCGATCTTGATGATCGGTGGTCTCTCCGCATCCAGCTTGCCCTTGACGAGCATCATTTCCGTTTTCTCCGCCGACAGCGTGAGTTTCTTCCTGGCGCACCAGGTAGCAACGCGTGTGACTATATCTTGTCCCTTCGCTTGCAGTTCGGTTCTCGCGTTTCCTGCGACCAGGATCACTATGTCGTCCGCGTACGCGATCGGTTCGCACTCTGTCGCGCTTGTCATGAGTTCGGCTAGCAGGTCGTCGAATATTAGGTTCCAGAAGCTTGGACCCAGTACCGACCCCTGCGGGCAACCCTTCGTAACGGGCTTGCTGACCGTGTCATTTTTCCCCGCGATTTGCACGGCTCTGTCCGAAAAGTAGCTTCTCGTCAGTCGATATAGATTGGCGGGGCAGTCTCTTCTCTTCAACTCGTGCATCACGTTGGGCCACCACACGTTATCGAATGCTCCTGATATGTCGAGCGCGATTGCGAGTACGTACTTTTCCTCGCTCATTCGCTCGACTATCTCGCGGAATTTTGTGATCGCGTCCACTGTGGATCGTCCGGGGCGAAAGCCGTACTGCCTGTCCGACGTTAAGGCGTGGTCGTGGAATACGGTTGCCATCCTGGCAGCCATCAGCCTTTCCAGTAGCTTGCCCACCATCGATAGTAGGCAAATCGGCCTGTAAGACTTCGGGCTACTCTTATCCCGTTCTGGTCCCTTCGGGATAGTGATGACGTTCCCCAATTTCCAAACCTTCGGGAAGACTCCCCAGGTGAGGCAGCTATTCATGAGCCTGAGGAGTTCCTGATGGATTCCGCCCCAGGCGCGTTGAATTACTTCGGCCTCGACTAGGTCAGGTCCAGGACATTTCCCCTTCGTTAGTCGTTTTACGGCGCCGCTGAGTTCCTCGTAGCGGAACTCTGGGGTGTCCTCGACGTTCGGGGGGGTTGTACTGTCGCGTCTGATCGCTGTCTGCTCCGGCGTGTCCGTTTCTTCCTCGTCGTCGGGTAGTAGGGCGGACAGCATCGCCGCCGCAGTAGTTCGCCAGTTGGAGGTTTCCCCTTGTGGCGTCCGCAGAGTCGACACTGTTTCTTCCCTCCTTAGCTTGCCCGTGGTCGTTCGGTAGGCAATACCCCAGGGTTCTGCGTTGCCCTCCTTGGTTATAAAGTCTCTCCAGCTGCGTATTTTGGTCCTGGTGATTGCTTTTACGTACTCCTTTCTGATTTCTCGATACCGCAGCTTCTCCTGCTCCCTCGTTGCGGGGTCCCTGGTCCCCTGGTATTTCCTCCTTGCCCGGTAGACTTCCCTCTTTGCTCGTGTGAGCTCAGGCGTCCACCATGGCACCGATCTGTGATACCATTTTTTCCTCGGAATGGCGGCATCGCAGGCTCTTCTGAGGACTTCCTGCATCTGCTCGGCCATTCGTTCAACCTCGTTCGGCTGCCGGGGGTTTGTCTCTCGGAGTGTCGCCTTTTCCTCTATGATCACTCTTTGAAAGACCTCCCAGTTGGCGTGCCGAGTGTTGTATCTTCTTTCCTGAAGCTGCGGCGGAGTACTCCCCTCGTTAAAATCAAGACGGGTCTCCAGTATTCTGTGATCGCTGGAGGTTCCGTCCTCGTGTACTCTCCATTCCTTCACGAGCGGTATTGCTTCCGGAGTCGCCATAGTCAGGTCTATGTTCGATCGCCCTCTCGTTGTTTCAAATGTGTGTGCCTGTCCCGGTTTGTTGAGGATGTGGAGGTTGTATTGTGCGATGACAGCCTCCAGGGCCTCACCTCTGTCGTCGATGTCCTTGCTGCACCACAGCGGAGATTTGGCGTTGGAGTCCAGGCCAATAATGGCTTTCTTCCCTCTAAGCCTATTCAGTACTTTGTCTAATTGCTCGAGGCCGACTTCGATATTCTCGGTCGGCGGAAAGTACTGGCTGACGAAGTATACCTCCGTCTCTCCATCGCTTACTTGTACACAAGCGCAGTGCGTTGTACATAGTCCGGCAATTTCGAGCGGCGTTAGCTCCTTCGATTTAACTCCTACTGCTGCCATTGGTGGGTCACCCTTCGAACCCCGACAGGCGATCGAGATTCCTGTTCCGAGTCCGGGTATTTTTCCGTCGATGCTGTATGGCTCTTGCATTAGCAAGATTTCGTCGCCATCAGCTTCCATCTGTGTCCTGATTTCGTGGGGGACAGTTTTGGAACGCTGCATATTGTGCTGCAGGATCCTTATACCCCTTCTACCCCCGTGTCCTCTTCCATTTTTGCTCGGGGCTTTACTCATACGTAGTACGGGAGATAATTATTTCTAACGCCTTCTTGTACATAGGGCAGTCTACGTTAGAGGCCGCATGATCGCCTTTTTTCCCTGCCTTCTTGCAGTTGACGCAGCCGGCGTTCTTGTTTTGTTCGTGCACTCTTTAGTGCTATGTCCGCTTTCCGCGCAATGTGCGCAGATCTCATAGCCCAAGCGGCAGTGTTTTGCCACGTGCCCATAGCCTTGGCACTTGTAACAGCGGCTGACGGCTATGTAATCCCGAACCCGGCAAGCATTCCACGAGATGAATATCTTGCCAGTTAGTAGTTTGTCTCTTACCTGGGGGGGCACTTCCAGTACCCAGTTAGTTTCCTCGGAGTCCTTGCGGCCTGTTCTGAAGCAGAATTTGATGGCTCCGACGTCTTCATCTGTTAGCCTTTCTTGGTTCTGCTTCTTGATGCAGCCCATTATTTCCTTCTCCGGCATTTCCCGTGGAACATCATATAATATTACCCGGGGCAGCCTCCTCTGCGGCGTGCTGGTTTTTAGGCCGGCTTCCTTTAGCTTGGCGTTCTCCGTGAACGCTTTTAGGCCTTCGGGGTTCGCCGTTTCCACGACTAATCCGTTTCCGCTGATTTTCTTCACTGCGGTGATCTGGATTCCTCTCTTGCGTGGGTTCACCAGCGTGAAGACTGCCTCCCGTGCTTCCTCACTCGTTTTTCTCTCGGAGTCTGACGACTCCGGCCGGATTATCACCGCATTTGTAGGTGGTTTGACCGCGATTTGCCCCACCATACTATTCTTCATTTTGACTTTTTCGGCGTAGGAGGACTGCTTAGGCTCCATCCTTGATTTGACTGCCGTTTCGAGCCGCTTGCTCGTTTGTAGCGTCTTGTTGACGGCACTCAGTCTCGCCGTTTCTTTCTTTTCCGCGCCGGTGCACTGGTCCAACTTCCCGGTGAGGTAGCTGTTGTGGAGTAAGAGTTCTTCCACTATCCCTCGCATGTCCCGAAAATACCGCATGATGGCTGCGGTTTGCTCCTTGTTAACCTTCTTGTTTGGGTCCAGACAGAAGGCTAATACGCCCTTCTCTATTTCCCCTGCCTGTGCTCTTAAATCGGGCACAGTGCGGGGTTCGTCTGCTGCTACAGGCGATTGCTGCTGCTTCGCCTCTTCCCCTTTTTCTTTCTCCTCTGTTCTCTTCTTTCTCTCCTGAACCGGGCTTTTCCCCTCCACCTTTTGCGGTTTCAGTGGTTGGAGAACCACTCTTGCTTTTGTAGCGGTTGGGGATTGACCCTTCGTAGCCATTCTGATATTTGTAAGTCCCCGCGGCGTGTTGTTTTGCGCGCAGGGACACTAAGTCCCAGCGGCGTATTGCTTTCAGTTTGTACGCGACTAAGTCCAGCGGCGTATTGCTTTTCGCTCGCACGCGACCAAGTCCAGCGGCGTATTGCTTTATGCTCGTACGCGACCAAGTCCAGCGGCGTATTGCTTTATGCTCATACGCGACCAAGTCCAGCGGCGTATTGCTTTATGCTCGTCCGCGACCAAGTCCAGCGGCGTATTGCTTTTCGCTCGCACGCGACTAAGTCCAGCGGCGTATTGTTTTACGCGCACAGACACTAAGTCCGAAGGCGTAATGGCGGCACTAGTCAAGCACTTGCACTAGCACTTCTCTGTGTTTCAAACTGGATACTTTTGCAGTGTCCTGATGTGTCACTTTACGAGCGTGGCCCTTAGACCGCAGCGTGTTGCTTTGCGGACGCGGATACACTAAGTACCGCTGCGAGCGGCTTCACGAACACCTGCACTGAGTCCCTCGGCGTATCGCTTTACGAACGCGGACGCTAGTCCCGCGGCGTATTGCTTTACGAACGTTGGCGCGCAGTTACCAAGTAGCCCGTGCGGCGGCGCTGCAGTGGCGCGTCTCAAGATGTCTTCCACTCTGCCCTAACCTCAGCCACGTTTTTCTCTGTCCACTCACGCTTCTATAAAAGCGATCTCCACTGTTCTTTATTATTACTTTAATTCTCAAGCACTTTCACTCCACTTTCGCGTTATTTTCTCGCCCGATTTCTTTGCTTTTCCGCAAGAACTCGAACATAAAGTACGGAGCGACGTGAACGCGTGTTCTCAGTATGCCGCCATCTTGTGGACTAAGTAGATAGGGACAATTAGTTTGAGCGTATAAGGGCTCGGCTTGGGGCCGGCCGCGCCATTCCTGGAGTGTAAAACTCATACTGGCTTCGCTCTTGGATGTTCGGTATTTATTATCCACTTCCTGACGGCCACTGCCCGGGGAACGGCGCGCGGGTGGTCGGCGCGCGACTTGGAAAAACCCTGCCCTCTCCTTTCGGGTCTTTGGACAAGTTGAACCTACCCTTTCGGGCGGCAGCTCGCTTAGCCGGCGCGGCGAGATGCGCGCACCGCGCCGCGCCGTTACCAGCGGGGGCCACGAGGAGGCGGAGCTGCCAGCGTGTTGCTCGGTCCCAGCAGGTTGGCTTTCCAGCCGATTATTCCCTGCACCGTCACAGTACTCATTTGCATGAGTACCGCCTGCACCGACGGTCGCAGGGGGTCTTTCCTAGATCTTGCTTGCCTTATCCTTTTTTCCGTGTTCTCTTGCTTTTGTGCTGTTTCTTGCTCTTTTATGTTTTATATTTATATTTCGTTCCCTGTTTAGAGTCCGATGCCGTTGGTCTCTGCGCGTCTCAGCGTCGCGGGTTCTTCTTCTTCCTCCTCTTCTTCTTCTTCCCCCCTGCGCTGTTCGGTCGGTCTCCGTGCCAGCCTGGTACTCCGTCTTGGAGGCCCGTCTGTCGGTTCAGTCAGCTGTGTTGCTCCTGTTCCCGAGTATCGCCCATGTGGCGGGGGTCCCTCTGTTTCCCACAGAATTCTCCTTCTCTTCTCCTCCTTTGCCCGCAGGACGCTCCTTGTGAACTGGAGGAAGTGGGGGTATACGTCCTTCGTTATAAACTCCCACTTTTCTTCTGGCCAGTCTAACTTTAGTTCGCGTATCGCGTTCCGCAGTGTTTGACGGTCTTCTTCGAAGAGAGGACATTCCTCGAGGATATGGTGGGGGGTTTCCTCACTGCCGCAGTCGCACGTGTCCACTTCGCTCAAGCCGAACGTCTTGAGTTTGCTGTTAAAGTCCCCATGACCGCTGATGAACTGTGTCATATAGTGGTCGGGTCTTACCCAGCGACTCTCAAGCCTGTCCTTAATGCTGTCGAAGTACGCATAAGTCGTCCTCCCCTTGCTCGTGGTCTGCCAGCGTTCCTGCCACTTCTCTATTGCTTGTCTGGCGATTTCCTTTACGCTGCTCGCGTCGTCTTGGCCTTTCCCCCATCGGTATTTCCTTGCTCGGGCTTCGATGAGGAGGTCGATCGGGATAGCTCCGGCGATGACTTGGAGGGCCTCTGTTGACGTTGTCCTGTATGCCTTTGTCACTCGGAGGAGTGCCATCCTCTGCGATCTTATTAGTCTGCTCCTCGCCTTACCTTTCAGCAGGTCGCTCCAGCCGGCTGCGGCGTATGTGGTTATCGGTTCGTACAGCCCTTTGTACAGGGTAAGCATGGCCGCGTGTCCGAGTCCCCACTTCGCCTTGGCCACTCTCGCGAGGCTGTTGAATAGTTTCTGGCACTTTTTTGTCGTCTCGTGTACATGCCTGTTTATTTTCAGGCCGCTTTCTAGGTACACTCCCAGGTATTTTATAGCCTGTTTCATTTTTATGCTTCTGCCATCGATCTTGATGATCGGTGGTCTCTCCGCATCCAGCTTGCCCTTGACGAGCATCCTTTCCGTTTTCTCCGCCGACAGCGTGAGTTTCTTCCTGGCGCACCAGGTAGCAACGCGTGTGACTATATCTTGTCCCTTCGCTTGCAGTTCGGTTCTCGCGTTTCCTGCGACCAGGATCACTATGTCGTCCGCGTACGCGATCGGTTCGCACTCTGTCGCGCTTGTCATGAGTTCGGCTAGCAGGTCGTCGAATATTAGGTTCCAGAAGCTTGGACCCAGTACCGACCCCTGCGGGCAACCCTTCGTAACGGGCTTGCTGACCGTGTCATTTTTCCCCGCGATTTGCACGGCTCTGTCCGAAAAGTAGCTTCTCGTCAGTCGATATAGATTGGCGGGGCAGTCTCTTCTCTTCAACTCGTGCATCACGTTGGGCCACCACACGTTATCGAATGCTCCTGATATGTCGAGCGCGATTGCGAGTACGTACTTTTCCTCACACATTCGCTCGACTATCTCGCGGAATTTTGTGATCGCGTCCACTGTGGATCGTCCGGGGCGAAAGCCGTACTGCCTGTCCGACGTTAAGGCGTGGTCGTGGAATACGGTTGCCATCCTGGCAGCCATCAGCCTTTCCAGTAGCTTGCCCACCATCGATAGTAGGCAAATCGGCCTGTAAGACTTCGGGCTACTCTTATCCCGTTCTGGTCCCTTCGGGATAGTGATGACGTTCCCCAATTTCCAAACCTTCGGGAAGACTCCCCAGGTGAGGCAGCTATTCATGAGCCTGAGGAGTTCCTGATGGATTCCACCCCAGGCGCGTTGAATTACTTCGGCCTCGACTAGGTCAGGTCCAGGACATTTCCCCTTCGTTAGTCGTTTTACGGCGCCGCTGAGTTCCTCGTAGCGGAACTCTGGGGTGTCCTCGACGTTCGGGGGGGTTGTACTGTCGCGTCTGATCGCTGTCTGCTCCGGCGTGTCCGTTTCTTCCTCGTCGTCGGGTAGTAGGGCGGACAGCATCGCCGCCGCAGTAGTTCGCCAGTTGGAGGTTTCCCCTTGTGGCGTCCGCAGAGTCGACACTGTTTCTTCCCTCCTTAGCTTGCCCGTGGTCGTTCGGTAGGCAATACCCCAGGGTTCTGCGTTGCCCTCCTTGGTTATAAAGTCTCTCCAGCTGCGTATTTTGGTCCTGGTGATTGCTTTTACGTACTCCTTTCTGATTTCTCGATACCGCAGCTTCTCCTGCTCCCTCGTTGCGGGGTCCCTGGTCCCCTGGTATTTCCTCCTTGCCCGGTAGACTTCCCTCTTTGCTCGTGTGAGCTCAGGCGTCCACCATGGCACCGATCTGTGATACCATTTTTTCCTCGGAATGGCGGCATCGCAGGCTCTTCTGAGGACTTCCTGCATCTGCTCGGCCATTCGTTCAACCTCGTTCGGCTGCCGGGGTTTGTCTC
>NW_022885079.1:0-13083 GCF_011952205.1 Bombus bifarius | reverse complement strand
GCGGGTGGTCGGCGCGCGACTTGGAAAAACCCTGCCCTCTCCTTTCGGGTCTTTGGACAAGTTGAACCTACCCTTTCGGGCGGCAGCTCGCTTAGCCGGCGCGGCGAGATGCGCGTACCGCGCCGCGCCGTTACCAGCGGGGGCCACGAGGAGGCGGAGCTGCCAGCGTGTTGCTCGGTCCCAGCAGGTTGGCTTTCCAGCCGATTATTCCCTGCACCGTCACAGTACTCATTTGCATGAGTACCGCCTGCACCGACGGTCGCAGGGGGTCTTTCCTAGATCTTGCTTGCCTTATCCTTTTCCGTGTTCTCTTGCTTTTGTGCTGTTTCTTGCTCTTTTATGTTTTATATTTATATTTCGTTCCCTGTTTAGAGTCCGATGCCGTTGGTCTCTGCGCGTCTCAGCGTCGCGGGTTCTTCTTCTTCCTCCTCTTCTTCTTCTTCCCCCCGGCGCTGTTCGGTCGGTCTCCGTGCCAGCCTGGTACTCCGTCTTGGAGGCCCGTCTGTCGGTTCAGTCAGCTGTGTTGCTCCTGTCCCCGAGTATCGCCCATGTGGCGAGGGTCCCTCTGTTTCCCACAGAATTCTCCTACTCTTCTCCTCCTTTGCCCGCAGGACGCTCCTTGTGAACTGGAGGAAGTGGGGGTATACGTCCTTCGTTATAAACTCCCACTTTTCTTCTGGCCAGTCTAACTTTAGTTCGCGTATCGCGTTCCGCAGTGTTTGACGGTCTTCTTCGAAGAGAGGACATTCCTCGAGGATATGGTGGGGGGTTTCCTCACTGCCGCAGTCGCACGTGTCCACTTCGCTCAAGCCGAACATCTTGAGTTTGCTGTTAAAGTCCCCATGACCGCTGATGAACTGTGTCATATAGTGGTCGGGTCTTACCCAGCGATTCTCAAGCCTGTCCTTAATGCTGTCGAAGTACGCATAAGTCGTCCTCCCCTTGCTCGTGGTCTGCCAGCGTTCCTGCCACTTCTCTATTGCTTGTCTGGCGATTTCCTTTACGCTGCTCGCGTCGTCTTGGCCTTTCCCCCATCGGTATTTCCTTGCTCGGGCTTCGATGAGGAGGTCGATCGGGATAGCTCCGGCGATGACTTGGAGGGCCTCTGTTGACGTTGTCCTGTATGCCTTTGTCACTCGGAGGAGTGCCATCCTCTGCGATCTTATTAGTCTGCTCTTCGCCTTACCTTTCAGCAGGTCGCTCCAGCCGGCTGCGGCGTATGTGGTTATCGGTTCGTACAGCCCTTTGTACAGGGTAAGCATGGCCGCGTGTCCGAGTCCCCACTTCGCCTTGGCCGCTCTCGCGAGGCTGTTGAATAATTTCTGGCACTTTTTTGTCGTCTCGTGTACATGCCTGTTTATTTTCAGGCCGCTTTCTAGGTACACTCCCAGGTATTTTATAGCCTGTTTCATTTTTATGCTTCTGCCATCGATCTTGATGATCGGTGGTCTCTCCGCATCCAGCTTGCCCTTGACGAGCATCATTTCCGTTTTCTCCGCCGACAGCGTGAGTTTCTTCCTGGCGCACCAGGTAGCAACGCGTGTGACTATATCTTGTCCCTTCGCTTGCAGTTCGGTTCTCGCGTTTCCTGCGACCAGGATCACTATGTCGTCCGCGTACGCGATCGGTTCGCACTCTGTCGCGCTTGTCATGAGTTCGGCTAGCAGGTCGTCGAATATTAGGTTCCAGAAGCTTGGACCCAGTACCGACCCCTGCGGGCAACCCTTCGTAACGGGCTTGCTGACCGTGTCATTTTCCCCGCGATTTGCACGGCTCTGTCCGAAAAGTAGCTTCTCGTCAGTCGATATAGATTGGCGGGGCAGTCTCTTCTCTTCAACTCGTGCATCACGTTGGGCCACCACACGTTATCGAATGCTCCTGATATGTCGAGCGCGATTGCGAGTACGTACTTTTCCTCACTCATTCGCTCGACTATCTCGCGGAATTTTGTGATCGCGTCCACTGTGGATCGTCCGGGGCGAAAGCCGTACTGCCTGTCCGACGTTAAGGCGTGGTCGTGGAATACGGTTGCCATCCTGGCAGCCATCAGCCTTTCCAGTAGCTTGCCCACCATCGATAGTAGGCAAATCGGCCTGTAAGACTTCGGGCTACTCTTATCCCGTTCTGGTCCCTTCGGGATAGTGATGACGTTCCCCAATTTCCAAACCTTCGGGAAGACTCCCCAGGTGAGGCAGCTATTCATGAGCCTGAGGAGTTCCTGATGGATTCCGCCCCAGGCGCGTTGAATTACTTCGGCCTCGACTAGGTCAGGTCCAGGACATTTCCCCTTCGTTAGTCGTTTTACGGCGCCGCTGAGTTCCTCGTAGCGGAACTCTGGGGTGTCCTCGACGTTCGGGGGGGTTGTACTGTCGCGTCTGATCGCTGTCTGCTCCGGCGTGTCCGTTTCTTCCTCGTCGTCGGGTAGTAGGGCGGACAGCATCGCCGCCGCAGTAGTTCGCCAGTTGGAGGTTTCCCCTTGTGGCGTCCGCAGAGTCGACACTGTTTCTTCCCTCCTTAGCTTGCCCGTGGTCGTTCGGTAGGCAATACCCCAGGGTTCTGCGTTGCCCTCCTTGGTTATAAAGTCTCTCCAGCTGCGTATTTTGGTCCTGGTGATTGCTTTTACGTACTCCTTTCTGATTTCTCGATACCGCAGCTTCTCCTGCTCCCTCGTTGCGGGGTCCCTGGTCCCCTGGTATTTCCTCCTTGCCCGGTAGACTTCCCTCTTTGCTCGTGTGAGCTCAGGCGTCCACCATGGCACCGATCTGTGATACCATTTTTTCCTCGGAATGGCGGCATCGCAGGCTCTTCTGAGGACTTCCTGCATCTGCTCGGCCATTCGTTCAACCTCGTTCGGCTGCCGGGGTTTGTCTCTCGGAGTGTCGCCTTTTCCTCTATGATCACTCTTTGAAAGACCTCCCAGTTGGCGTGCCGAGTGTTGTATCTTCTTTCCTGAAGCTGCGGCGGAGTACTCCCCTCGTTAAAATCAAGACGGGTCTCCAGTATTCTGTGATCGCTGGAGGTTCCGTCCTCGTGTACTCTCCATTCCTTCACGAGCGGTATTGCTTCCGGAGTCGCCATAGTCAGGTCTATGTTCGATCGCCCTCTCGTTGTTTCAAATGTGTGTGCCTGTCCCGGTTTGTTGAGGATGTGGAGGTTGTATTGTGCGATGACAGCCTCCAGGGCCTCACCTCTGTCGTCGATGTCCTTGCTGCACCACAGCGGAGATTTGGCGTTGGAGTCCAGGCCAATAATGGCTTTCTTCCCTCTAAGCCTATTCAGTACTTTGTCTAATTGCTCGAGGCCGACTTCGATATTCTCGGTCGGCGGAAAGTACTGGCTGACGAAGTATACCTCCGTCTCTCCATCGCTTACTTGTACACAAGCGCAGTGCGTTGTACATAGTCCGGCAATTTCGAGCGGCGTTAGCTCCTTCGATTTAACTCCTACTGCTGCCATTGGTGGGTCACCCTTCGAACCCCGACAGGCGATCGAGATTCCTGTTCCGAGTCCGGGTATTTTTCCGTCGATGCTGTATGGCTCTTGCATTAGCAAGATTTCGTCGCCATCAGCTTCCATCTGTGTCCTGATTTCGTGGGGGACAGTTTTGGAACGCTGCATATTGTGCTGCAGGATCCTTATACCCCTTCTACCCCCGTGTCCTCTTCCATTTTTGCTCGGGGCTTTACTCATACGTAGTACGGGAGATAATTATTTCTAACGCCTTCTTGTACATAGGGCAGTCTACGTTAGAGGCCGCATGATCGCCTTTTTTCCCTGCCTTCTTGCAGTTGACGCAGCCGGCGTTCTTGTTTTTGTTCGTGCACTCTTTAGTGCTATGTCCGCTTTCCGCGCAATGTGCGCAGATCTCATAGCCCAAGCGGCAGTGTTTTGCCACGTGCCCATAGCCTTGGCACTTGTAACAGCGGCTGACGGCTATGTAATCCCGAACCCGGCAAGCATTCCACGAGATGAATATCTTGCCAGTTAGTAGTTTGTCTCTTACCTGGGGGGGCACTTCCAGTACCCAGTTAGTTTCCTCGGAGTCCTTGCGGCCTGTTCTGAAGCAGAATTTGATGGCTCCGACGTCTTCATCTGTTAGCCTTTCTTGGTTCTGCTTCTTGATGCAGCCCATTATTTCCTTCTCCGGCATTTCCCGTGGAACATCATATAATATTACCCGGGGCAGCCTCCTCTGCGGCGTGCTGGTTTTTAGGCCGGCTTCCTTTAGCTTGGCGTTCTCCGTGAACGCTTTTAGGCCTTCGGGGTTCGCCGTTTCCACGACTAATCCGTTTCCGCTGATTTTCTTCACTGCGGTGATCTGGATTCCTCTCTTGCGTGGGTTCACCAGCGTGAAGACTGCCTCCCGTGCTTCCTCACTCGTTTTTATCTCGGAGTCTGACGACTCCGGCCGGATTATCACCGCATTTGTAGGTGGTTTGACCGCGATTTGCCCCACCATACTATTCTTCATTTTGACTTTTTCGGCGTAGGAGGACTGCTTAGGCTCCATCCTTGATTTGACTGCCGTTTCGAGCCGCTTGCTCGTTTGTAGCGTCTTGTTGACGGCACTCAGTATCGCCGTTTCTTTCTTTTCCGCGCCGGTGCACTGGTCCAACTTCCCGGTGAGGTAGCTGTTGTGGAGTAAGAGTTCTTCCACTATCCCTCGCATGTCCCGGAAATACCGCATGATGGCTGCGGTTTGCTCCTTGTTAACCTTCTTGTTTGGGTCCAGACAGAAGGCTAATACGCCCTTCTCTATTTCCCCTGCCTGTGCTCTTAAATCGGGCACAGTGCGGGGTTCGTCTGCTGCTACAGGCGATTGCTGCTGCTTCGCCTCTTCCCCTTTTTCTTTCTCCTCTGTTCTCTTCTTTCTCTCCTGAACCGGGCTTTTCCCCTCCACCTTTTGCGTTTTCAGTGGTTGGAGAACCACTCTTGCTTTTGTAGCGGTTGGGGATTGACCCTTCGTAGCCATTCTGATATTTGTAAGTCCCCGCGGCGTGTGTTTGTTTTACGTAGCGAAATTATTTTTTTTTTTTTTACCGCACGAGACAAAGTCCCAGCGGCGTATTGCTTTCAGTTTGTACGCGACTAAGTCCAGCGGCGTATTGCTTTTCGCTCGCACGCGACCAAGTCCAGCGGCGTATTGCTTTATGCTCGTACGCGACCAAGTCCAGCGGCGTATTGCTTTATGCTCGTACGCGACCAAGTCCAGCGGCGTATTGCTTTATGCTCGTCCGCGACCAAGTCCAGCGGCGTATTGCTTTTCGCTCGCACGCGACTAAGTCCAGCGGCGTATTGCCCCACGCGCACAGACACCAAGTCCGAAGGCGTAATGGCGGCACTAGTCAAGCACTTGCACTAGCACTTCTCTGTGTTTCAAACTGGATACTTTTGCTGTGTCCTGATGTGTCACTTTACGAACGTGGCACTTAGACCGCAGCGTGTTGCTTTGCGGACGCGGATACACTAAGTACCGCTGCGAGCGGCTTCACGAACACCTGCACTGAGTCCCTCGGCGTATCGCTTTACGAACGCGGACGCTAGTCCCGCGGCGTATTGCTTTACGAACGTTGGCGCGCAGTTACCAAGTAGCCCGTGCGGCGGCGCTGCAGTCGCGCGTCTCAAGATGTCTTCCACTCTGCCCTAACCTCAGCCACGTTTTTCTCTGTCCACTCACGCTTCTATAAAAGCGATCTCCACTGTTCTTTATTATTACTTTAATTCTCAAGCACTTTCACTCCACTTTCGCGTTATTTTCTCGCCCGATTTCTTTGCTTTTCCGCAAGAACTCGAACATAAAGTACGGAGCGACGTGAACGCGTGTTCTCAGTATGCCGCCATCTTGTGGACTAGTAGATAGGGACAATTAGTTTGAGCGTATAAGGGCTCGGCTTGGGGCCGGCCGCGCCATTCCTGGAGTGTAAAACTCATACTGGCTTCGCTCTTGGATGTTCGGTATTTATTATCCACTTCCTGACGGCCACTGCCCGGGGAACGGCGCGCGGGTGGTCGGCGCGCGACTTGGAAAAACCCTGCCCTCTCCTTTCGGGTCTTTGGACAAGTTGAACCTACCCTTTCGGGCGGCAGCTCGCTTAGCCGGCGCGGCGAGATGCGCGCACCGCGCCGCGCCGTTACCAGCGGGGGCCACGAGGAGGCGGAGCTGCCAGCGTGTTGCTCGGTCCCAGCAGGTTGGCTTTCCAGCCGATTATTCCCTGCACCGTCACAGTACTCATTTGCATGAGTACCGCCTGCACCGACGGTCGCAGGGGGTCTTTCCTAGATCTTGCTTGCCTTATCCTTTTTCCGTGTTCTCTTGCTTTTGTGCTGTTTCTTGCTCTTTTATGTTTTATATTTATATTTCGTTCCCTGTTTAGAGTCCGATGCCGTTGGTCTCTGCGCGTCTCAGCGTCGCGGGTTCTTCTTCTTCCTCCTCTTCTTCTTCTTCCCCCCTGCGCTGTTCGGTCGGTCTCCGTGCCAGCCTGGTACTCCGTCTTGGAGGCCCGTCTGTCGGTTCAGTCAGCTGTGTTGCTCCTGTTCCCGAGTATCGCCCATGTGGCGGGGGTCCCTCTGTTTCCCACAGAATTCTCCTTCTCTTCTCCTCCTTTGCCCGCAGGACGCTCCTTGTGAACTGGAGGAAGTGGGGGTATACGTCCTTCGTTATAAACTCCCACTTTTCTTCTGGCCAGTCTAACTTTAGTTCGCGTATCGCGTTCCGCAGTGTTTGACGGTCTTCTTCGAAGAGAGGACATTCCTCGAGGATATGGTGGGGGGTTTCCTCACTGCCGCAGTCGCACGTGTCCACTTCGCTCAAGCCGAACGTCTTGAGTTTGCTGTTAAAGTCCCCATGACCGCTGATGAACTGTGTCATATAGTGGTCGGGTCTTACCCAGCGATTCTCAAGCCTGTCCTTAATGCTGTCGAAGTACGCATAAGTCGTCCTCCCCTTGCTCGTGGTCTGCCAGCGTTCCTGCCACTTCTCTATTGCTTGTCTGGCGATTTCCTTTACGCTGCTCGCGTCGTCTTGGCCTTTCCCCCATCGGTATTTCCTTGCTCGGGCTTCGATGAGGAGGTCGATCGGGATAGCTCCGGCGATGACTTGGAGGGCCTCTGTTGACGTTGTCCTGTATGCCTTTGTCACTCGGAGGAGTGCCATCCTCTGCGATCTTATTAGTCTGCTCCTCGCCTTACCTTTCAGCAGGTCGCTCCAGCCGGCTGCGGCGTATGTGGTTATCGGTTCGTACAGCCCTTTGTACAGGGTAAGCATGGCCGCGTGTCCGAGTCCCCACTTCGCCTTGGCCACTCTCGCGAGGCTGTTGAATAGTTTCTGGCACTTTTTTGTCGTCTCGTGTACATGCCTGTTTATTTTCAGGCCGCTTTCTAGGTACACTCCCAGGTATTTTATAGCCTGTTTCATTTTTATGCTTCTGCCATCGATCTTGATGATCGGTGGTCTCTCCGCATCCAGCTTGCCCTTGACGAGCATCATTTCCGTTTTCTCCGCCGACAGCGTGAGTTTCTTCCTGGCGCACCAGGTAGCAACGCGTGTGACTATATCTTGTCCCTTCGCTTGCAGTTCGGTTCTCGCGTTTCCTGCGACCAGGATCACTATGTCGTCCGCGTACGCGATCAGTTCGCACTCTGTCGCGCTTGTCATGAGTTCGGCTAGCAGGTCGTCGAATATTAGGTTCCAGAAGCTTGGACCCAGTACCGACCCCTGCGGGCAACCCTTCGTAACGGGCTTGCTGACCGTGTCATTTTTCCCCGCGATTTGCACGGCTCTGTCCGAAAAGTAGCTTCTCGTCAGTCGATATAGATTGGCGGGGCAGTCTCTTCTCTTCAACTCGTGCATCACGTTGGGCCACCACACGTTATCGAATGCTCCTGATATGTCGAGCGCGATTGCGAGTACGTACTTTTCCTCACTCATTCGCTCGACTATCTCGCGGAATTTTGTGATCGCGTCCACTGTGGATCGTCCGGGGCGAAAGCCGTACTGCCTGTCCGACGTTAAGGCGTGGTCGTGGAATACGGTTGCCATCCTGGCAGCCATCAGCCTTTCCAGTAGCTTGCCCACCATCGATAGTAGGCAAATCGGCCTGTAAGACTTCGGGCTACTCTTATCCCGTTCTGGTCCCTTCGGGATAGTGATGACGTTCCCCAATTTCCAAACCTTCGGGAAGACTCCCCAGGTGAGGCAGCTATTCATGAGCCTGAGGAGTTCCTGATGGATTCCGCCCCAGGCGCGTTGAATTACTTCGGCCTCGACTAGGTCAGGTCCAGGACATTTCCCCTTCGTTAGTCGTTTTACGGCGCCGCTGAGTTCCTCGTAGCGGAACTCTGGGGTGTCCTCGACGTTCGGGGGGGTTGTACTGTCGCGTCTGATCGCTGTCTGCTCCGGCGTGTCCGTTTCTTCCTCGTCGTCGGGTAGTAGGGCGGACAGCATCGCCGCCGCAGTAGTTCGCCAGTTGGAGGTTTCCCCTTGTGGCGTCCGCAGAGTCGACACTGTTTCTTCCCTCCTTAGCTTGCCCGTGGTCGTTCGGTAGGCAATACCCCAGGGTTCTGCGTTGCCCTCCTTGGTTATAAAGTCTCTCCAGCTGCGTATTTTGGTCCTGGTGATTGCTTTTACGTACTCCTTTCTGATTTCTCGATACCGCAGCTTCTCCTGCTCCCTCGTTGCGGGGTCCCTGGTCCCCTGGTATTTCCTCCTTGCCCGGTAGACTTCCCTCTTTGCTCGTGTGAGCTCAGGCGTCCACCATGGCACCGATCTGTGATACCATTTTTTCCTCGGAATGGCGGCATCGCAGGCTCTTCTGAGGACTTCCTGCATCTGCTCGGCCATTCGTTCAACCTCGTTCGGCTGCCGGGGGTTTGTCTCTCGGAGTGTCGCCTTTTCCTCTATGATCACTCTTTGAAAGACCTCCCAGTTGGCGTGCCGAGTGTTGTATCTTCTTTCCTGAAGCTGCGGCGGAGTACTCCCCTCGTTAAAATCAAGACGGGTCTCCAGTATTCTGTGATCGCTGGAGGTTCCGTCCTCGTGTACTCTCCATTCCTTCACGAGCGGTATTGCTTCCGGAGTCGCCATAGTCAGGTCTATGTTCGATCGCCCTCTCGTTGTTTCAAATGTGTGTGCCTGTCCCGGTTTGTTGAGGATGTGGAGGTTGTATTGTGCGATGACAGCCTCCAGGGCCTCACCTCTGTCGTCGATGTCCTTGCTGCACCACAGCGGAGATTTGGCGTTGGAGTCCAGGCCAATAATGGCTTTCTTCCCTCTAAGCCTATTCAGTACTTTGTCTAATTGCTCGAGGCCGACTTCGATATTCTCGGTCGGCGGAAAGTACTGGCTGACGAAGTATACCTCCGTCTCTCCATCGCTTACTTGTACACAAGCGCAGTGCGTTGTACATAGTCCGGCAATTTCGAGCGGCGTTAGCTCCTTCGATTTAACTCCTACTGCTGCCATTGGTGGGTCACCCTTCGAACCCCGACAGGCGATCGAGATTCCTGTTCCGAGTCCGGGTATTTTTCCGTCGATGCTGTATGGCTCTTGCATTAGCAAGATTTCGTCGCCATCAGCTTCCATCTGTGTCCTGATTTCGTGGGGGACAGTTTTGGAACGCTGCATATTGTGCTGCAGGATCCTTATACCCCTTCTACCCCCGTGTCCTCTTCCATTTTTGCTCGGGGCTTTACTCATACGTAGTACGGGAGATAATTATTTCTAACGCCTTCTTGTACATAGGGCAGTCTACGTTAGAGGCCGCATGATCGCCTTTTTTCCCTGCCTTCTTGCAGTTGACGCAGCCGGCGTTCTTGTTTTTGTTCGTGCACTCTTTAGTGCTATGTCCGCTTTCCGCGCAATGTGCGCAGATCTCATAGCCCAAGCGGCAGTGTTTTGCCACGTGCCCATAGCCTTGGCACTTGTAACAGCGGCTGACGGCTATGTAATCCCGAACCCGGCAAGCATTCCACGAGATGAATATCTTGCCAGTTAGTAGTTTGTCTCTTACCTGGGGGGGCACTTCCAGTACCCAGTTAGTTTCCTCGGAGTCCTTGCGGCCTGTTCTGAAGCAGAATTTGATGGCTCCGACGTCTTCATCTGTTAGCCTTTCTTGGTTCTGCTTCTTGATGCAGCCCATTATTTCCTTCTCCGGCATTTCCCGTGGAACATCATATAATATTACCCGGGGCAGCCTCCTCTGCGGCGTGCTGGTTTTTAGGCCGGCTTCCTTTAGCTTGGCGTTCTCCGTGAACGCTTTTAGGCCTTCGGGGTTCGCCGTTTCCACGACTAATCCGTTTCCGCTGATTTTCTTCACTGCGGTGATCTGGATTCCTCTCTTGCGTGGGTTCACCAGCGTGAAGACTGCCTCCCGTGCTTCCTCACTCGTTTTTATCTCGGAGTCTGACGACTCCGGCCGGATTATCACCGCATTTGTAGGTGGTTTGACCGCGATTTGCCCCACCATACTATTCTTCATTTTGACTTTTTCGGCGTAGGAGGACTGCTTAGGCTCCATCCTTGATTTGACTGCCGTTTCGAGCCGCTTGCTCGTTTGTAGCGTCTTGTTGACGGCACTCAGTATCGCCGTTTCTTTCTTTTCCGCGCCGGTGCACTGGTCCAACTTCCCGGTGAGGTAGCTGTTGTGGAGTAAGAGTTCTTCCACTATCCCTCGCATGTCCCGGAAATACCGCATGATGGCTGCGGTTTGCTCCTTGTTAACCTTCTTGTTTGGGTCCAGACAGAAGGCTAATACGCCCTTCTCTATTTCCCCTGCCTGTGCTCTTAAATCGGGCACAGTGCGGGGTTCGTCTGCTGCTACAGGCGATTGCTGCTGCTTCGCCTCTTCCCCTTTTTCTTTCTCCTCTGTTCTCTTCTTTCTCTCCTGAACCGGGCTTTTCCCCTCCACCTTTTGCGTTTTCAGTGGTTGGAGAACCACTCTTGCTTTTGTAGCGGTTGGGGATTGACCCTTCGTAGCCATTCTGATATTTGTAAGTCCCCGCGGCGTGTTGTTTTGCGCGCTGAGACACTAAGTCCCAGCGGCGTATTGTTTTACGCGCCGAGACACTAAGTCCCAGCGGCGTATTGTTTTTACGCGCACAGACACTAAGTCCCAGCGGCGTATTGTTTTACGCGCACAGATACTAAGTCCGACGGCGTAACGGCGGCACTGGTCGAGCACTTGTGCTTGCACTGCACCACTATTATTATCTATACGCGCGGGCACTAAGTCCGACGGCGTATTGCTTTTTTTTACTCGCTCGAGACAAAGTCCCAGCGGCGTATTGCTTTCAGTTTGTACGCGACTAAGTCCAGCGGCGTATTGTTTTTCGCTCGCACGCGACCAAGTCCAGCGGCGTATTGCTTTTCGCTCGCACGCGACCAAGTCCAGCGGCGTATTGCTTTATGCTCGTACGCGACCAAGTCCAGCGGCGTATTGCTTTATGCTCGTACGCGACCAAGTCCAGCGGCGTATTGCTTTTCGCTCGCACGCGACCAAGTCCAGCGGCGTATTGCTTTATGCTCGTACGCGACCAAGTCCAGCGGCGTATTGCTTTATGCTCGTACGCGACCAAGTCCAGCGGCGTATTGCTTTTCGCTCGCACGCGACTAAGTCCAGCGGCGTATTGTTTTACGCTCACAGACACTAAGTCCGAAGGCGTAGTGGCGGCACTAGTCAAGCACTTGCACTAGCACTTCTCTGTGTTTCAAACTGGATACTTTTGCAGTGTCCTGATGTGTCACTTTACGAACGTGGCACTTAGACCGCAGCGTGTTGCTTTGCGGACGCGGATACACTAAGTACCGCTGCGAGCGGCTTCACGAACACCTGCACTGAGTCCCTCGGCGTATCGCTTTACGAACGCGGACGCTAGTCCCGCGGCGTATTGCTTTGCGAACGTTGGCGCGCAGTTACCAAGTAGCCCGTGCGGCGGCGCTGCAGTCGCGCGTCTCAAGATGTCTTCCACTCTGCCCTAACCTCAGCCACGTTTTTCTCTGTCCACTCACGCTTCTATAAAAGCGATCTCCACTGTTCTTTATTATTACTTTAATTCTCAAGCACTTTCACTCCACTTTCGCGTTATTTTCTCGCCCGATTTCTTTGCTTTTCCGCAAGAACTCGAACATAAAGTACGGAGCGACGTGAACGCGTGTTCTCAGTATGCCGCCATCTTGTGGACTAAGTAGATAGGGACAGAGGGAATCTCGTTAATCCATTCATGCGCGTCACTAATTAGATGACGAGGCATTTGGCTACCTTAAGAGAGTCATAGTTACTCCCGCCGTTTACCCGCGCTTTTTTGAATTTCTTCACGTTGACATTCAGAGCACTGGGCAGAAATCACATTGCGTCAACACCCTTGGGGGCCATCGCAATGCTTTGTTTTAATTAGACAGTCGGATTCCCCTAGTCCGTGCCAGTTCTGAGCTGAGCGTTGAATGGCGGCCGAAGAGAACGACCGCGACGGTATAACCGCCACGGAAGCCTCGCAGCAAGGAAGATCCGCGGGAGGCCAAGGCACGGGACCGAGCTCGGATCCGGGGTGCGCGACGATATCCACTCCCGAGAGAGATAGATACGCCGCGTCCCGTTCAGCTCGCCCAGGCCCGGCACGTCAGCCAAACCCGCTTCCCGACCAAGCCCGACACGCCCCGCTCCTCAGAGCCAATCCTTATTCCGAAGTTACGGATCCAATTTGCCGACTTCCCTTACCTACATTAATCTATCGACTAGAGGCTCTTTACCTTGGAGACCTGCTGCGGATATGGGTACGAACCGGCGCGACACCTCCACGTGGCCCTCTCCTGGATTTTCAAGGTCCGAGGGGAAGATCCGGACACCGCCGCAACTGCGGTGCTCTTCGCGTTCCAAACCCTATCTCCCTGCTAGAGGTTTCCAGGGAACTCGAACGCTTATACAGAAAAGAAAACTCTTCCCGGATCTCCCGACGGCGTCTCCAGGTCATTTTGGGTTACCCCGACGAACACTCTTACGAGGGCCCGAATGGTATGCGGTTCCGCTGCCGGGTTCCGGCATAGGAACCGGATTCCCTTTCGCCCAATGGGTGTGTATCTTTCGCTCATAT
>NW_022885078.1:0-22073 GCF_011952205.1 Bombus bifarius | reverse complement strand
GATGTTGCGAGTTCGAATGCCTGGACCATCTAAAGAACATTACCGGAACTGGTATAGTTTATGTCGTTGATGATAAGAATTCCTCCACGACTCAGCAACAAGAGCTACTCTGGGTGATGAGCTTAATGGTGCTGTTGCGGCTATTTTAATTTTTCAACAAGGATCCAGATGGCGCCGTTGACGAAATTCTTTCATTATAAACGTCAACGATCAACATCAGCCATCAGGGAACGAAGAAGGTACGCTGTAACGTGTCTGAGTAATTATACCTCGAGGAGTACATACAGTTATGTAATGAAGATTCGTATGTGAGTGTTTGTTTTCTTATTTCTTTTCCCTTTGTTTCATTTGAATGGATTTTTGTACTCGAAGAGCGAGGTAAGATTACGTCAGATACGTTTTTACATATGCTAAAAAAATGGAAAATGATGATGATGAATCAATGACGCGTAGAAAATTATAATCTATTGTATTGCTGTTATCTAATGGTGTTGTAGTTGACTGTATGGTGGATGTATCTAATGGTGTTGTAGTTGACTGTATGTTGTTCAATATTGCTATGAAACTCTTCTGATTCATTGTCACTTATACGAAGGATGGAAGTATACGAATTGGGAGAAGTCAGGTTGAGAGATGCAAAATTTATACGCTCGTTCTGTCAGTTATCCCAGTGTCTCTTACGCGATAGAAAATGAACGAACTGAATAATAAATGCATTATCGGCATGAAGATTGCTTGATGTAGGCCACCGCTTTTTTTCTATCCTTCCGATACCATTTTTCTTTTCTTTTTTTTTTTTGCGAAACACTTTGCTAGTCGTGAGAAGCAGCAATTCCCTTCTGCGAATCAATTACGGTTCACGAGAAATTGTATTATAGCCTGGAACGTATTCAAATTATCTTCAATTATTCTCGGCTGTTTCCATTTCCATTCGTCTCTTACGTAAGTACTCGTTTGATGTACGTACATAGTGAGACAATAATCGTTAACACCTTTAATGTTTTCAGTATTATAGAATAAGACGCGAAAATACGTTGAAACCTGACTTTTAGATTCGCGAGACTCTATAAGGCTTCGAAAGTCTCTTGTTTCAGGCCGAATAAAAAATTGTAGATGAAGAATTACATTGCGAGGTCTGTTAAGGAAAATTTTAAATCGTATCGTTGTAATAGGATTATTTCAGCGAGGGAAATTACGTGTTGCGTGCGAAGCCACGAGCTTTCTTTCAGGCTAATATACATAATTGTCCTATCGAACTTTCCATCTAAACCGTTGCGCTCACACGTGGATTTTGCATTTCAATTTTCTTACTTACAGTCCAGTCCAGTGAGACCAAGTTAAATTTTTCAGCCCTCCGAGGTAGAATATGTTTTATAGAGAGACGTACAACGCCATGAAGGGGAGACAGATCAATAAATTGGGTTATCTTTAAATTACTGACAATCATTTCATCGACGCGGTTTCACCGACACCGAGTCCCCCGGCAACGTCTGTCAAAGCTTATTTACCGATACACTGAACCACAATCATTTTACCGACCTCTTCCTTTGCTGACAGTTATTATACTCGCTGTCATATGTTATCGTTGATTATACATCTTTATTTACAAATTCGTTCCTGTGTATAACGAAACAAAGGAAGAAACGAAAATGATACGTTTCATGACTCATTGTTAAATTATTAATTAACGAGAGTCACATATCTACATGAATGCTTTGAAATGTCAGTTATAATTCATGAAAATGGATACAAGCCATTTTACTATACATAAATAGAATTATAAAGACATGTTACGTACTAATGCTTTTACGAAATATATTTCTGTATACGTTTGACGTTTCTGTATTATTCATTATGTGCTTTCTGCTCTTGTGTTTAGCTCGTCGGAAGTAAAAATACGTTAAGCGAATCAGCTAATCTATTCGAGCGTTTCAATGGCTCAGTCTTCTCTTATGCAACTACCAAAAGAGAAGATAAGTCATTGGTTATACAACATTTCATAACGTCCAAAGTAACGGGGCACTAATTAGTTGAAACTTTAAGACAGACCAGATATCAGTCATCGTCCGTAAATACATTTATTACGATCGTTTAAAGTTTAAAGAAACACCGTTATAAAGTCGTAATACGAGACAAAGCGAAGAGAAAGTAAACTGTTGGATATATGACAAAATAATTCTATTTTAAATAAGAGACTGGTCAGCGTGGTCATTTTGTTTACAAAATCAAACGAATTTAATGAATGTAATGGTAAGGAAGTAACTATAAGTGGCTGTTAAACTATTTTTATGCTTGAAAAGTAATTCGCAAAGTAATGTAAAGCAGTACTACTGAGTTGTACATAACCTCTTTCAGAATTTGTTCTTAACCTCTTGCTTCATAACTTCCTTAATTATACTCTTCAAACTTATTGACTACTTCGATGTTGTTACGAACAGAAACTGATAAAATATTAATCTTAAATATAGATTGAAATGAAAGCTTGTCACGTAAATATATATATGTACTAGTTACTCAAACTATGGATCACATAACCTATACAAAAAAAAAAAAAATTATTGTACACTATAAAGCAAGAGGTTAAATCTTTAATCTGTTAAGAATTAAATTTTTTATTGTAACTGCGAAAATTATAAAAGTACCAAGCGAAGCAAGTACGGAATATATGCGGAATATGAATCGCTCAACGAGCCAAAGAGCGGCTCAGTGACAAAATTAGTAAAGTAAAGACCACAAATATTACAACATTATATTCTACCACAAAATAATTCTCTATACAAAAAAGGTACACAACGAATCGATTTTTCACAACGATAAGAGTCAACAGAACCAATCAAGACCAGGCGAGACTCTCATAAAACAACGATATCAGAGGGATCAAATCAGCGACTTCAATCTATGTTACAGAGTATAGTTATCAAGAAAAATTGCTCTTTTCATGAAAAGTATGGTAATGATACTCTTATAATACATTGTATATCTGGCAGTCGGATGTGCCCGTGGCCATCGGAAATGTAAATACGACGCTTTTAGAAAGTGATAGCGCCATCGCGTTTTAAAAACGCGTTAGAAGAAGGACGGTTTCGCTATCCAAGGCGAATCGAAAAGTGTGCGTGTTGCGAGAATCAGAGTTGATCGAAACGTCGAAGCATAGAGTCGTTAGAATTGAGTTGCGAGTGTTGTCGAGTGTTAGAGTTGCTAGTGAGAGAGAGAGAGAGAGAGAGAGAGAGAGAGAGAGAGTTACCAAATAGTTGTCAAGTTATTTGTTGTAAATACGAGCGTTGCATTTAGTTTTCCTGTTAATCAAACATCGCTTCTCTGTCTAACTAATATCTGTATTTTCAATCCATTATTAATAAATTATAATTAATCGGACAAAATTACACCTTTAATATATTCCGATATTACATTACCGTGATGTAATATTTATCATGCTTATTTTGTACGTAAAACGAATCGTTGGAATATTCCCGAAGCTAACGAAGCATTTCCCAAAAGTTAAACCGAAGAAATTAACGCGAATAGTTAAGTGAAATTTTTCCATTAACTTGCTGACCAACCGACAAATAAAAAATCATAAAAATTGTTTCAATGTGTTGAGGTCACGCATAACTTCTTTTTTCATTGACGATTACCAAACAGGTAAAATTTCGAAATTGTACGAAGGCCACGTGACCAGATCGTATTGGAATTTGAAGTGCATGGAAAAGACAACTCGAAGTACAAACCTTGAGCTGTACTACTCGAAGTACAAACGTGAACTAATGGATGCAGAAAAGCAATTAACGCCAAACATCCGAACAGCATCTTGGAGCCCGTCAGTGTTCTGAAATAAAAGAAGTGACGAATTAAAAAGACGCAGGACTAATAATAATAAAGGAAACTTAGTTCGTATTATAAATTGAATTTACATCAGAAAAGGAGCACGATCAAGCGAAACAGATCGTAGAAATGACAAATATCATCGATATGCGTTTCAGTGTAATTTCACTTTTGAAAATTATTTAGTTTAATACGATCGTATTCATCGCTCTGAAACTTTCATTGTGCTGCAATTTGTGCTGCGTCTTTTTAATTTCTCTATCTTTCTGTGTTTTCGGAAAAATTACTTGAAAGATTAAGAATTGCTTGCCTTATTTTATTTTCGATTAGTTAGGATTTGATTATTCCAGGTAAGGTTTATTATTTATAACAGGTTTTATCACTTGTTTATTATTTAGGAGTTTGTTATTTTAGGATTAGTACCTTTTAGGATTTCTTATCCTTCGAGTTTCTGTTTCAGATATCTAGGTCTATTTCAAAATGTTTTATTACATTAGGATTATTTATTCGATTAAGATAATTTAAGAGTTTCACAATGTACAAAGAAATAATCGCGTGAAATTTAGATTTATGCTTTAAACGTATTAAACACGCGGTAATTTCAATGTCTATAGCCTCGAACGTTTTCTGATTAGTTGTGTCATTGTCTGTGACATTGAAATCACAAAAATCCATTGCAAGTGTGCTGTCATGCAATGTGGATGTAATTGGGTTTTTTGGGTATTTCCTGTATCATCTGATTTGTACAGTACTATTTTATCGCAAGGACAGGAAACTTATTATATATTTCCCGTCCATTATTTGAATCGTTGTGAAGTGTAACGAATTATATTCGATTCGAGGAGATGTTAATGAATTACCCATTTCATATGTAATTACATGGAAATAAAAATCAACAGACAACGGAATTTCCAATATTTTTTTGTTTCGTCACGTCTTTTTCATAATATATCTTTTATAGGTACGTGATTTATTAATCGTTCGAATGGAAATAATTATTCGTATAATATTCAAATGATTCTAGCCATAAAATAAATTAAAACGATACCTGTCAATGATATGCAATCTGCGTATGACGTCAACCTCGATCTATGCTTATACAAGAAATTTTATCAATCAATGACTAGATATACAATAATCAAATATTATAAAATTTCCTGAAAAACTTTAGGTGTTAATATTAAGGTGTTAATATCTTTAATATTTGCAAGTTATTGTTTAGCGCTAATTAGTTAGAATGTAACAAGTGGTGTACCAGAATTGAGATAATTAAGCCACACGAACAATCTTATTTAGATCTTTTTAATTTTTTAATTCTCTTTTGCTCCAATACTTCGTAAAATTAATCTTCGTTAGCTACTACACTTCATAGAATGACAAGAGATAATTTTTCTTATATAACGTTTCATTCATAAAATCTATCATTAAAGTATATCTTCATAAAAATATCATTCCATACTAACGGTATATTTGGTGTCATACGAGATAACAGTTACCAGTGATGACATATGTAACTTTATAAAGATATCTCGTTTTATTATATATTAAAAGAATGTACTCATTGCTGCTATATTTCAGATGAAAAAAAGGAGGCAACGATTTTACAGTAAAATCGTTCGTTTACAACTGATTCATTTACATTTCATGATAATACTGTGCATTCTGAATATGCTATGATTTGGTTTAAAATAATAAATAGTCCATTCTTGCATACTATTGCTCCGGCTTTACTTGTATTTTCGATATTGGTATAAATAGAAAGACAATTAATGTCGTTCGAGTCTATTTTCGGATCATTTATATTACGTTTAATCCATATAGTTATTATATGAGACATAGTATCGTAAAATTTGGAAGAATAAAACGTTCGTACAGGATGTACATTTTATAAGAATTCCAACAAATCTGCGTGTGCACCTAAAATACAAACCGATAGTGATTGTTCATAAGTTTATATACATTATCTAATGTCAATCGAAGGTATCAATTCTTTTTCTCCATAAGAGTACTTTTTCATTTATATGTGTTCAAAAATACACGTGTTCAACCGTGAAGCATATGTCACCTACAACGAAAAAGAGTTTTCCTATACTTAATATTTCCTTTATATACCTATGAAAGTCTATTCTTCGCGTAGCATGAAATTATGAATAAATCTGGAATATTGTTCAATCTGAAAAGAAAAATAACTTATTGACATCATTCATTGATACGAGATTCAGAATGTTTGTTTTGTCTTGCAGAGAAAGAAGGCAGCCCTTTCTTTTAATGTGAAATAGAAAGCGAAAATTTGAAAACAGATTTTTTGGAAATTTACTTGCAAATATCGTTTTCAATATCGTGATTTTCTTCCCAATGGTACTGTACTTTCAAATTTTCCAGTATCCCTCTAAAAACAAAAAGTCGAACCTCGTTATCATTAACATAGGCATTACAAGGAAGAGAAGTATTAGAAAGCAGCTCCTTTTTATTATGGATTTCTTTATAATCGTGTAAATAAGAAATTCCGGAAATTTTTTCCTCAAGAATTTAATTCTTGTGTTTTGATTGATAATTATTACACTGCATACTAACTTTTCGCATACTGTTCGCGTCTAACAATTTCCTAATAATAACTACTTCAAAATTACATATGTTCTTGCACGAATTCAAAAGTACGTATGATACAATTACAATTGATTCTAAAATAATAATTATTTAAAGATATTAAGATACTAATTAAACGTTTCACTATATTTCAAAATCTGGAACAACAAATTTTTATTTATAAAAAATGAAACTGTCTTTATATATTCTTTGTCATGATGCTATTTCTTATTACCATGTCGACATTTTTTAAAATTCATTTTGTTATCTCTACGCAATATGAAAATTCATATACTGCTTAATATTTTTTACATATTATCCATCCACCGCATGATATCTCCTGAAAAATCAAAATATTAATGTTATATTATTACAATGCTTCTTAAATTTCAATTTTTGACAAATTTGAAATCCAATATATTTTGCACAATTATTATTTATCAAAAAATTCTAAGTTAGTAACTTTCTTTTCAAATGGCAAATAACATATACTTTGACTTACCTGTAAGTTTTTGTTCCTAATCATCATTTCCTCTTATAGAACATCATTATTGTTCTCATAATTACTACCAGTGTCATAGATATTGTAGTGGCTACAACTGAATTAATAGAAAATGATAAATAACTGTGTATAACACTAACACATAACTGTGTATAACAATGACACATAACTTTTACTTACATATCAGTCGATAAGGGATTACTGTGATATCCTGTTGATGTTTCTTAAGGCACTTGATTAGGTGCGATACGGTATCATTCCTTATGGTATACTGTAGATAAGTATTTTAGAAAATAACAAGAATAAATCTAAATTATTCAGAGGTTCCAGTTTCGGCTTAGACATAAATACAGGACCATTTGCAAAGAAGAAAGGGTGCGTTTCTACAGCCTCGTTATAGTAACCATGAATACCAATCTCTGAATTACTGGTTACTAAACATAAATATCCTATAAAATTTAATATATTTCTTTAATTTTTAATACATACACGAGTTAGTAGTTCTAAATTATGAATCATCCTACCTGTGATATTACACTTTTCCTTATAATATCATCACTCAAGTGAACAACATTAAGATCATGTAAACCATGTCATCCTATCTTACTGTGAAGATACTTAGTTATGTTATCTAACATTATAAAAATATCATCAAATTCAAGTCCTTTTATTCACATCACATGGCCACGGCGATCTGGTTCTTCGTTATATAATGTTCTAAAATTTGTCGTATATATAGGATGTACAAACCGTGATATCAAGGTATCAGTTCTTCCTTCCCAAGGGACAGTTTCATTAAAATTCTGATAGAATTAAAAATTAATTATTAATATTCTAACAATCATATATGTTAAATACATTATAGTCAACGATATATACCTGAGCGAATGTAGGGGTGATTCCTTGATAATTATAAATGTCATCAGCCCACATCATTGTGCCACTTCTTTGTACTCCAGCCTCTAGATTAACAGCCTAAACAAACATACAAAATTTTATAGAAGCTGTACAAAATATAGTATATATGCGCAATATTGAAGCGTTCAAGGGGATATAAAGGTAATGTACATCACATACACGTGTACTCTCATGCAACAAAATACAATTAGATTTAATAGTATAAGCTCTTTTATTCATCATAATAGATTGGAAATTTAAGTGTCTTACGAGGGTGAGTAAAAAGTTACCCGCTCTGTCGGTGTAGAATTTATTTTAAGCAATTGTCAAAAAAGACATACATCATTTTTTGACGTAATCACTCAATTTCTGTATACACTTTGTCCATTTGCCGAAGGACCTTCGTATTTTCTCATTAAAAAATGTTTTGGGCTGAGCTGCGAACCACGAATGCATCGTCGTCTTCACCTTTTCATCAGCTTTTTCGGCATCCATCTCGCACAAACTTTTTAAAACCCAAATCTGTCGTGCACTATTGCATAAGCAGAGCCGTGGCTGATTTGCAAATGATTTGCCACATTATCCAGTGTCACTCGTCCATTCCATAGAGCATAAGTTCATGAGCACGTTCAATGTTGTCATCGTGGATGTGGACGGGCGTCCAGCTGTTTTTTCATAACACTTGTGCGATCTTCTTTGAACTTTTGTGTCCATTCAAACACACTTCGTGACAAAACACTTTCTCCATAATGCACATTAAATCTTTGATAAATATAGGCATCAAACATAATCTCTGACCACAAGAAACGAATCACAGCATCCTGCACTGTTTTCCTGCAAATCACCATTGCAAAGCGCCATTACTCGCGCAACGGTCACAAACGAATTAACGTAACACAATGAAACCTACGCAGCAGCACTGAACAGATATTGACGTCATACGAAGAGTGCAGATGGATCAATACGGTCGACAGAAGTTTTAACTATCTGGAGTGCGGATAAATTTTTACCGAGAGTCGTATAGGAATCTATAATCTGTAAGTACACCTTTGGCTGAATGGAAATTTCTCTTACATATAGTCAAAAATGCAGAAACAGTGTATTGAATTGGAAAGTGATAAAAAATAAGCGAAGTTTCGAGGTTGCATGTGATTGCATGAGTACACAGGACGTTTTACGAGGACAAGACTTATCTTGTATTTTATGCACTCTCTGTGTCCGAATCTCCAGAAGCTCTCTATCTTATGAAGTGTTTTAGATTAGCCGGAAAATTTTGTATGTACATACAAGAAGTATACGATCTAAGTGGAATATTCCATTATTCTCTTGATACAACAGAAACGAAATTTACAGAACTTCTCAGAAAGTTGGTTTATTATTACCAAATTAATAGAATTAATATACGTTTATCATCTTTACATACCTAAGTCGTGGAGGTTTATCGTGCGTAAAAAATTAGTGTCGTTTCAAAGTTACATTTCGTACATTTTAAGCCTATAATTTGTAACGTACAAAACAATGTGAATTTGAGCTGTTTCTTATCTCCACAATAAGAAAATCCAACTTTACGTTTTTTACACAATGATATTTATGGAACAGTAATATCATATTATTGCATCGCTTGGAGAATGAAGTCAAGGTACGATGTGACCCTAGTGTAAACGCTGGGATAGCCAGCTGTGCCGCACTTATAAGCGTAAGACACAATACCTATTAAATACGAGGTTAATTCATGTTGTATCAGCAGTGGTCCGCCGAGGTCAGCCTGAAAGGATCGTTAAATTTTTAATCAAAGATACTGAAATATATCGATCGAATTGTATTGAAATTATACTTATATACAGTAATAATCTTCTATTGATTTGTGTATAGAAATACTCCAATTTATAATGTACATGTTATATGTATTTTGAGCAAAACTAAGATTAGAAGGAAATTAGATTAAATACCATAATGAGGTGTGAGAAGTGGGCAAAACTATTAAATTGTGTTTATCTATTATTTCTAATGTTTAAGACGTCGATTTGATGTTAATTCGAATTGACGTGTCTTCAGATACCGTATAGTTTGTAGTAACTCTGTAACTTAATTACCGTACAAGAATCCTCTCCACCCTGAGCATGTTCGGCGCATATTATACCATCAGTGATATCAGGTGCATTAGGAAATTTGGAATAAGCTATTTTGCATTCGGCGTTCTTAATCACTGGCATTTGTACTTCCATTAATGCATTACGTCGTGGTCGTCCTACGAAGAAAATAAGAAAGATATTTAAGACTGGAACTGTTTAATTTTATTATAAAATTGATATCACTTACTATATCTTAACGCTCCCCATCCAGCAACAAGGGGTTATAGCCGACGAAGTTGCTCTTTCGTAGGGGCTCTTTCGTACAAATGGGATATACGTACCCTGAAAAATAAAAAAATAAATGAAAATGCAGGAAACGAATGACCAAAAGTATGAGAAAGAATTGTACACGCTTTATGACACAATATATTTGTACAGTAAGAAATTTCAGGATATGATACTTCAGTAATACTCAATAGCATATATATATATATATATATATATATATATTTGAGGAGTTACTCGAAAATGGCACCTCCTCCACCAATCTAAGAATGGCAATATTATGATTGTGTATGTTTTCTATTCCATCCATATGTGCACAATGTGCTGCGGTCAAAACATGCCTAGCCGATATCAGGGAACCTCCGCACTTCCATAGTGGTTTGTCTGGGTTTCGGGAATTGCGAAAACCTAATGCAGCGATCCATGGCCAAGCGCCTAAAATGCAATAGTCATAGTTGTGAATATACATAATTTTTTCTCACATAACGAGTAACAACGATTATTACCTATTCGATATTCGATCATACAGCAGACGATAAGTACATACGTACAAATACTCTGAAATAGAGATTTGATAAAGACAGAAATTAAATTTTTATTCCAGTGGAATACAAATTATTAAATAATTCTATATAATTTCTATTTGAACTATACTGAACTATAAAGTTCAAACGTGTAATTTCTGCCCTAACAGTTTTTGATCTCTATCCATATTATTACTCCTATATCAATTCTTTATTTCAAGCAAAAAGATACTCTTCCTAACATGAAGTAAAAGAAAGAAATAATTCAAGTTAATAAGTAAAGTTACTACCGATGAAATCATAGCATTATTATTTAGTCTAATTGAAATGTACATTGATGTAGTATCGTGGACGAAAGGCCTGGGAAATATCGGACGAACTATGAACAATGTCGCGAGAGCCGAGGCGCCGTCGGGCCCATCAATGTGTCATGGGTCTTTTCAAGTGCATAGTTTCGTGGAAAAGACCTACGTGACCCTGGCTACGAGCGTCTGCAGAACACGTGTGCGGTGGGCCTAGGAAAAGGACAACAGAATGCGACAACGGCCAGAGAGTTGCGAGTCGAGGATTCGAGTGCGAGTCGAGCGGAGACAGAGTTTGCGAGTGGCGTTGCCGAGAGAGTGTGGATTGCGCTGTTTTCCGTACGTTTGGTATGAATAGTTCAAGTTAATCAACAATCGTCTTTTTCTGTCTGATTAACATCTCTATTGTCCACTCTTTGTAAACAGTATTACATCACGATATTACATTTATTTCTTTCAACTACTAATTTTCAAATCCTGTGCTGTTCCGTTAATTGAACGACGCGCCGACTTTTCGTACAAGTATCTTGTATCTTATCTGTATTATTTAGTTATCAATAAAGAAGAAACATTTTCTAATTGTATACTTAAATTTATCGATCAATTATGAACATGTAATAACATTTATTTCTTTCAACTACTAATTTTTAAATCATCTGCTGTTCGGTTAATTGAAGGATGTCGGCTTTCTGTAGAAGTATTTCATATTTATTATTTAATTATGAATAAGGAAAAAACATACAAAATATAGTTTTTAAACGGTTTATTATTTATAAACAGAAACTTTGACTCAGGATATATATACTATATATATATTATTTACTTACAATTTTCTTTTTTAAGACTTCAAAGTCGAAACAAGCACAGGAAATTTCCAAGCCGGTTAACAGAAACTTGAATGAGACAAAAATAACCTTTAGATCTCTATATGTTCTTCTTCTCCCCTGTTGCTTCCACGTAACTCTTATCCTATTGGTGGAGCTGTGCTGATATGTGAAATTATGACTACATAAAAACATCCGGAAAGACTCATTGAATGATTTTATAGTTTAAGGTTAATAAATTTCCATAAATTAAAGTTGAAAATTTATGAGAACATGTTTTCTGTAACAAAACTTAGTAAAAACAAACTAGTAAGGTTTATAGATTCTTTAATGATTATGTATGTATTCATAAACTAGTTCGATAAACATCGTTCGATAAAACGTCGAACAACACACAACATTGAAGCGCGAAATTTCAAATTCAAGGAAAGATAAATAACAAATATTGCGAACAAATGATATTAAATTTACAATAATCTCATGTAAGAAAAAATAAAAGGGATAAAAGTAGTACAGAAGATAGAAAAATCTATAAAACTGGTGGCTGGGAAATAGAAAATATATAAATTTATGTTATTAGAGTTTAGTACTTCTGTCGATCAATGTGTTACGACCGTTCGCGGAGAGACGCAGTCGCAGTAGCGAGAGGAGTAAATTCTCGCTACGATTCGGTGAATCGACGCCGCGAAGTAGTCGTTCCCCTGTTTCGGTTAAGATAAGAGGTGGTTAAATGAATATGACACAGTATAGTAAGTTATATTTCACCGTTTATTCCAACAACTTATAACGAAGGCAGTCACGCTGGTGTGTATGTACGAGATTTTTTTTTTTTATTTATTTGTTGAAATTACAATCAATTCTCGCGTTGAGAATATGTACGAGATGAATGAGTGACTGATCTGTGGGTGTGTCCTACCCGGTGGAAGGATATTGACCGTTCGAAGGATGTGAAATCAGAACTGTCTTGGGAGACGATGCTGTCTCGGAGGAAAGCTAAGGATGGGTGTGTCTAGCGCACGGGACCATCGGATTTGTTGGTGACGATTTTAGTTAGGAGAGTGAAGGAAGTGGCTTCGTTGTTAATTGGTTAACGAAGGGTCTTAACCGCCCTCGAGAGAAAGTGGTTAGTGGGAGGAAAGTTGCAGCATACGTGAGAAGAACTAACTTTCCCTTGTCCAGTCGGGGTAGACAATAGTCTTTAGAAATTCTTCGGAAACAGACGTTTGTTTGGTTTGAAGGACCTTTTCTAGGAAATCTATGAGATTTATGGAAGGTACTTGAAACTATGGAGGATACGCTGCGAGTATCCGGTGACATCTGGTTGCCATATTGCTCGCGGTGCGACGTAACAAAATGGAATAGAAAGATTGTACCACAGACGAAATTATACTTTATACTTTATTATACTTTATACTTTATTATACTTTATACTTTATTATTACATTACATCAATTGACATCTTTGGAATTACAACGATTCGATACACATTTTAACGTTTTAAACGTTTTAACGTTTAACATTCTAACATTCAGTTAGAACTTTGTATTGATTAGAGATATTGTAACGACCAGAAATATCGATACATATATCAATACTTTTACCTCGAAATTCGTAGATTCGTACTCTTCATTGTCCATACAAATTGTGTCATATATGTCAAAACCAAATTTAATTTCCAATTTAAAACCAAAATTCTTTTTCGAAAATGGCACTTCCAATTCTTCTTATTCTCACTATTTAATTGCTAGCCGTATCAAGTAACAACGAAAAAAATAATAATATCTAAACGTTAAGCAGGTCCATATTTTTGGGGATACAATTAAAAAAGTAAATCGTCGGTGGAATATTGTTTCACCTATCAAGAATTTTGGAAGATATAATTAGAAAGGTACAACCTGGGTAGAAAATTGTACTCCTTATCGAGCATTTTTGAAAATATAATTGAGAAAGTGGAATCTGGATAGAAAATTGTTTTACCTACGAAGCATTATAAAAAGTAAGTTTAATAAAACTATACCTTGGATATTTCATATATTTTTTCATATTATACGCATTCGTTAAAATTTTACACTCCCAAACATCCTGCTATACTTGCACAAAAAAGCGCAGTCTAGTAATATCCCCCTCACTGCTCCTCGCATTTTCTTTCTAATCATCTCTCGTTCGCTTTTCCTGATATTATTCTCAGCGTAAGTTCAGAGTGGCGGTTTTTAAACTCAGGAACGCGCGGCTGTTCGTTAAATGAAATATCAAACGTAAGAAATGATAATTATTTCGTGGCACAGAGCGCACGTCGTTGAATATTAATTCATATCTCATATAAGTTGCGAATAAAAAAAGCAGATAAAAGAGGACAAAAATCCGATAATTACCGCGAATCTTTCCGCAATTTCAAGAAATACAAAAGAAATTTGTTTGTAAGCATGCTACTAAGTATTATTAGAAGTACTGTACTTTCGATATTTTACATATTCTTGCATATTTTCTACATTTTTCTGTATTTTTGTATCTTTAAACTTTCCGTAAACGCGTAAACGTCTGCGCTCTGACAATGACAAGGAAGATTCTACTGATAAAAATAAAGCATCGAATTTCACCGAACTCTCAGAAATGTAATTCTCAGATCACATAAATTAAAAAGAAAGAACAAAAGAAAATACAAATATATATATATACATACGTAGCCACAAATCAATTTGGATCACGACAGATAAAATAGGTAGCAATAATGTCTCCACGAACATTATCATAATTTATTGGAATTTACATAAAAGCCAAAGAATGCTATTGTTTCAATGACACGGCGTTTTGTCGAGTTAGATAAATATGAATTGTGTGTTTGAACAAGTGTTCCGTCGTGTTTCACGCGACGAAAAAGGAAATCACAAGACAAGGTGTCGCCTCGTTGGAAGCAACAAATCGCAATACGAGGGTGGAAATAGGGTGACACCGGGAGGATTACGAGGGATGAGAAATCTGTCGAGAGCGTGAAAGGCTCGCGGTCACCGGGTTTCTCCAGTTCTGTCGCTTTTAACGCCGAGTTCTTCCGCTTCGAGGATAGAAGCTGCGAAATATCGAAGCCATTGTCCAAAGATTTTCAAGAATATCCGATGCAACGTCTTGAAATTTACGAGAGCAAGTCTGATAAATTCTTATCTCTGGTCCATTCGTGGCCAATTTTTTAATACCCTCGTAACTTGTAACGACAAATAAAAATATTGGTACAGGCCAATTTTTTTTTGGATAAAATCTTGTGTGAATTTACAAAAAATACGATTCTTCGTTTAATTTTTTTCCCTTATTGTCTTTACATATTTGGAGTTTAAACGCGTTATAAGTACGTTTTTTTCTTTTAACATGATTACGTAGAATTCTTATTCTGAATAAATTATTTGTTTCCGCTTCATAACTGTTTCTAAATTACAGTGCATTTAATCTTGAAATGCACAGTAACATTTTATACTTTTTACGTTCTAAGGAATTTTCAGGATCGGTTAAAAATTAAATTACAGTAATGGTAATACTCAATATTAATATCAGACGTGGATACTTCATTGTTTCGTATAATAATTTGTTATCTTGGCATCGATCAACGTATTTAATATACAAAGCGTACAGATTAATAAGAATTTTAATTAATCCTTCTTCTATAGTATTCACCGTTCTTTTCGAGCTCGTACCATTTCAAATAGACTTTCGAATAGATTTCAAAGATTTGTCTGTTGAAATAAAACGCGATCTTTTTTATTTCCCTATCAGTCGTCCCGTTACTGTTCCGTTGTTTCCAACAGATTGCAGATTCGTTTAAAAAACATTTGTAACGAAAAACAAACCCACTCGCAGGAATGTTATTCAATATCGCATTTATAACTTTCATAGACATCCTCCTCTCATTGCTATCATTGTAAACAGATTGAAACTTCGTTTGCAAACACTCGCGATTAAAAAAAAAAAGAAGAATTAATCTTAAACAATTTTATCTTGTGTTCCATTTATAATTTTCATAATTGTCTTCCCGACGTTGTATCATTTTAAATGGCTTTTTTCTATCCATCTATGTTGCAGCGAGATCAACGGTCCTAATTACTAAATTGCACGATGTGTTCATACAAATTCACTTTCTATGAACGCGATGAAACGAAATGAAACCTAAGTAGAGATTTGTTTTCTCATCAAGTATAACGAGTTTTATACTTTGGATAGATTGCCTCGTTGTGAGAAGGTCTTAATCGTTTATAATTGCGATTAAGTAATTGCAATAAGTCATATTTTTAAGAAACGTTCTCACATGCTGTCACACACTCTAATTAGAAAAGGATCATGAAACATTCGGTTTATGATATTATTTGTTTGTAAATCTTCCTGCTTCCGGAAACTTTTTTAAATATGAAAATATTTATATACAAAATTAAATATTTTTTTCAATATCAACACTTCTTGCGTTTATGTTGTCCTAGTCAGAATTATATTATTTCGTGTATCCTGTTGCTTTTTATATGATAGTCCTCCCGTTGGCCGCGGATTCGTTATCAAGCCTGAGGCTCTCGTCACTAGTGTAACTATCGACAATAAAGGTACCCCACGCGCGACCGGACGATGGAGAACTTCAACGCAGAACCGCTACCTCCCGCGAGCCCTCCCGGGAGGGCGCCTCGAGCTCGGACTCGGAGATTCAGACTCGACATATATATTATTATATATATTATATATACTATTATATCTATATAATATATGTATTTATATCTATAAATATATGTATAAATATATCTATTTAAAAAAATAAAGTTGACCTTCATATATCGCCAATAATATCGCGTGCGTAAAAAGAAACTAATTACATTTAATTCTTTTTTTACATTTATTTATTTTTTATTATTATTTTTTTCACAACTAATTATATTTAATTATTACATTTACATACATTTAACTATTATTGCATACATTTACATATATTTAATTATTATTTTTTTCATAATTATATCTCGTTTGAAATATTTTTCGACATAATTAATTGTTTCAAAAACACATATTCCAGCCTTCTAAATGATTTATTTTGCGTATTATACGAATTATTCCATCTATAAATAAATTGTTCTCTCTACACATAAACACGCACACAGTCTGTTAATTACACGAGTTAATTGTAACATTTTTCTCGATAAGTTGACAGAGCAAGGAAAATGAGCGACGAACATACCTACAAACTAATCTACTTCAATGCCCGTGGTCGTGCCGAACATATACGGTACATATTTGCATATACTGGCATCGAGTATACCGACGAGAGGATCCCCGAAGAACTCTGGCCTGAATACAAGGATTGTAAGAGTGAAGAATCGATTTTTACTTTCATCGTTCAACTCTCAGATATCTACCATTTACTCAAACTTTTCTGTATATAAAACTTTCGTTTCACGTGCAGGCTAAACTTACTTAAAGTAAAATTTCATACGGAATAAAGTCGAACTTTTCATTAAGTTTAGCTTCCGTAATATCGTGTTTATCGAATACCAACTTAATTCACTTACGATTCTCGAATTTTTGTGTTGCAATCTTTATTGTTTTCAATGAATCGAAGCATTTCGAATATTTTGAGAAAACCGTAAATAGGTGACTTAAAATAGGAATACAAAAATACTTCTACGTTTCTCGTTAATTTAAAAACTTTTTAGGACTTGTCGGAAAAAAAGGATAAAAAATTGAAATCAGTTCGGAAATGAACAAGAACATAGCTAAAAAGTCGAAAGAACAAAGCAGACATAAAATTCGATCTTCCGTTGCGACATTTCTATCGTAAATAGTATAATAAAAGTTTTACGCAGCATAGTCTTCGATATGATCTTATATGTCGCTTGCAGATAGAGAAACCAAAAGTCAACGTAAGTCTGTAAATCAATCCTGTCGGTGTAAAACACAAAATTACGTTCGCAAGAGACATTCGATTTATATTCCTTGCATTTCAATTTTCATTACAAGAACCGTGTACATTTTCTAATATTTTTTCCGTGTCTGGTATTATCTTTTATCCTTGATTTTAAAAACTTTAGGTTCTTCCCAACAGTCAAAAACACGCGATACCCTGTCCATCGTAATCGTAAGAAAAGAAAAAAAGGAGAAAGAAGACATTTCTGTATTTCTTTACTAGGCCATGTTGATTAAAACCGAAATGATTTCGATTCATCTATTCACAAGAACGCAACGGCCTCGGAAGCTGTGTTGTGATTTCCTATCGATCGTTTCCCTCTACACAGTGTTCATATGAGCCATGTTTGTTCTTAGCAATGCCTTATAAAAAGCTGCCTGTGCTGGAGATAGACGGGAAACCGGTAGCGCAGAGTAACGCTGTGGCGCGATACTTGGCGAGGAAGTACGATCTAATGGGAAAGGACGAATGGGATGCGATGATATGCGACGAGCTCGTCGATACTCTTGGAGATTTGAAGCAAGGTGAGTAACTGATGAGATGACTTTGCATTTGTCTCACCACAGAGACAGACGTTCAAGAATTCATTGTGAAAAGACGAGTACAAACAAGATACGTATGTCTTTCCGTTAAGCGAATGTTACAGTTTGTTTGCAAAAGTCAGTTTTTAGATTATAGAATCGTAGATAGAATTTAGAGGATAGAAACTTTTAGTAGTCACTTTTAGTTTAGTAAAGTCTTATCGACAATAAGCAGACTACGTTATGATACAACGATTCCAACTAAAGATTTCTATCGACATCACGAATTCGATGGCTTCCAAATTTTCTTCTCTGCAATCTCAGACGCTCAACTCGAAAGAATCTTTTAGATCCCCCGACAAACACTCGACTCAGGTTATCTATTATCGTAATCTTTCTACGGGATTTTTTTTAACTGCGTTGCGTTAACGAATAACGGGATAACATCACGTTTCTCTCAACGCCTTTCAACGTTCTACAACTTTTATTCTTTGCAAATCCCTGTCTCTATATGATAAACGCTGGTTATCCGCGGAAGGAGCGAGGACAACGAAGTGTTACTCAATGATCAAAGACAGGAAGATCCTGGTACGCGATAACGTTACTAATTTCCAATTACGATATGTGTGATTACGTAACATCTGCTGTCTGCATAATGCGTTAACGATCTGCGCGTTGATCGCATAAATATAAATCGAAGGGAATGGAATCGCTCGAAACTCATGCAACTATCCGCAGGTGTTTAAAATCGTGTTTTTACACCGCCAACGTAACGTCACGCCAGTCGAATCGAAAAATTATTACTAGACAGAGAAGGTGAACAAAAAACGAGGTAAATAGGCTACCGATTGAATAATATCATAACGATCGTATCTCTGGTTTTTGCTCGTCTTTTATATTTGTTTCAAATGTATAAAATATAATCGTATCGATATCGTCCACGATTAAAGCTATCCATCCGCCATCGACGAGGAACGAACGATTATATTTTATCATTTATGCGAATCCTTCTCTTCTCTTCTTTCTCTATTTACGCCCCTCGCCTTGCTTCGTACCGCCGATGATTCACAATTCGATGCACCTGAACAGCTGGAACGTCGCAGATTTTTCCGTACGATAACAAACGTGTTTTTGATGGCCTGCTTTAAACCGTGACGATCGCCATGACGTGCATCAATTGTCGAATGATGTAGTGCGACGATACTCCTACGCAACTTTTTTTTACGCTGTTTTTCCCTCTATTTTTTCTTCCTGTGTGTTATCACATGATCATGAGATACCTGTATAGAAGATGCAAAGAGTCTGTGAAGAATTTACAGATATTTAAGATTATCATAATGATTAAGCAAAAGCTAAGACGCAAAATATTGCTCAAGATGTAATTATGTAATATTTACTCAATTTCTAGAAGACTGTTTATATCTTGTTGTTATTCTTGATATGGAGATAAATATAGTATACTTTATTAAGACCTAGATAAAAGACTTTTTTCTCGTTTCTCTTCTCTTACTTAATCACTAAGAGTTATATAACGTTTATTCGATAATTCTGCTTCTCCTGACCTTTCCACAAATGGTTGTTTATATCTCGACATTCTTGGTACTTTTAATCAAATTTTAATAACAGTACTTTACTCGTCAGAAGTAAATAAAAAAGCTCTAAGTAGAAGCAAGGATTTACTTACCTTTCCTTTCTCGAATCTCAGTTAGCAATGTTGTTCCTCTTGAAAGATTTTCCAAGTTTCCAAGACAATTTCCACGCTGGTAACATTGTATATATTTCAAGTATCGTGAACCACAGGAACTTGTTGAGGCAATATTGAAGAAAGCAAAGAGAATGAAGATTAAATTCTGACAATAAAATAAAAATCCAAATTCTTCCTAAAAAGCTAGTGATCTTTAGTTAAGAGTTCGATTTTTCACATTTTTCAAGGTAAATTAAAAAAATTGTTTAATAGAGGAGGTACAAAATAAATGTATACAAACCTTTTTTCAGACGACATGGGCGGACTTCGTGTTTGCAGCGGCCCTTGAAAATTTCGAGTATATGTTTGGGGCATCAGCTTTGGATAAATATCCAGCTCTTCGAGCATTGAAGAGAAGGATTCATAGAATACCGGCTATTTCTCATTGGCTGATTAGGCGCCCATACACAAACAGCTAAAAAGCTAAAAACGTGTGGAAAAAAGATGACCAGTACACCACTACATATATGTAGTATCGTGGACGAAAGGTCTAAGAAATATCGGGCGAACTATGAACAAGAGCGAGAGCCGAGGCGCCGTCGAGCCCATCAATCTTTCATCGGTCGTTTCAAGTGCACAGTTTCGTGGAAACAACCTACGTGACCCTGGCTACGAGCGTCTGCAGAACACGTGTGCGGTGGGCCTAGGAAAAAGGCAATAGAATGCGACAACGGCCAGAGTGTGAGTCGAGAAACAGAGTGTGAGTCGAGGAGCCGAGTGCGAGTTGAGCGGAGACAGAGTTTGCGAGTGGCGTTGCAGAGAGAGTGTTGATTGCGTTTTGGTAAAAGTCGAGTCGCTATCTAGTTATTTAGTTGCGCTGTTTTCTGTACGTTTGGCGTGAATAGTTCAGGTTGAAAAACAATCGTCTTTTTCTGTCTGATTAACATCTCCATTGTCCACTCCTTGTAAATACATTATATCACGATATTACATATTTTTGGGGGCTCGTCGGGGATTGGACAAGACAGAAAACGAAACGGTTTAACAGAGCTATTCGAGCTAGTTGTGAATTTACCGGTACGCGGTGCGGTAAAAGACGATATCGTTGACTGTTTAAGTTTGTGTAGTGTGAAAAATGGCAAACGTTGGGGACGAACGATTGTCGGGTGAAGAGGGTTCGACGCTGGAGGAGCTGAGGAGTAAGCTCGCGCGAATGAACCTCCCTATATCGGGTGCGAGGTCAGTGCTGATTGCAAGGCTGAATCGGGCGTGTAGGGCTGGACAATCGTATCCTAAGGGATCGACGGGCGGTGAAGAGCTAACCGGTCAACGAGATTTAGGAAACGTACAGAGAGCTGAGCGTGATTCTAACGAAGATGAAGATGTTGAGAAAATGAATACGAAGGAGTTGAAGGAGCGCCTCGCTAGTTTGGGTTTAAAAACGACGGGAAGAAAAGTAGAATTACGCGCACGGCTACAAGCGGCCATGGATGGTAACGACATATCGTCGGAAGAAGAAAGCGACGACGAAAGTGAGGATGAAGATGACAAGAAACACGCAAGAGGATACAAGAGAGATACGCGAAGGGTGTATCAGGACCGTGATGAATATTGTCGAAGGGCATGTGTTGGTTCGACACTGAGTTTTAGAGACGTCGAAGATGCATTGAGTCGTTTAGTGGCGACAAAGGTGAAAATGTCGAACGATGGTTCGAGTCGTTCGAGGAAGTCGCTGATACGTGCATGTGGTCGGATGGGCAGAAGGCAGTCTACGCGAGGAAGCTGCTGAAGGGATCAGCGAAAATATTTGCGAGCTTCGAGTGTCATGCCAGGACTTGGCATGAGTTGAGGAGGGGGCTAGTGAAAGAATTTTCGAGGAAAGTCAACAGTAGGCAAGTACATCAGAAACTTGAAGAAACAAAAAAAGAGAGTGATGAAGCATGTTTGGCTTACATGTACCGCATGCTCGAAATAGCCAGCCATGTGGACATAGAGGAGGAAGCAAAGGTGGAATACATAGTGGATGGAATAATAGACGAAGAGAACAATAAGGCTATATTGTACGGCGCTACGTCAATCAAGGAGTTGAGGAAGAGGTTAGTGATGTACGAAGAGCAGAAGAGTCGCAGAG
>NW_022885077.1:0-34181 GCF_011952205.1 Bombus bifarius | reverse complement strand
AGAGATATCAGCAAGGAGGAATATAACCTTAAGATAAGCAACAATAAAGTAAAAATACTGCCGACGAACCCAGAAGCTTATAGAAAACTCACCAAGACACTCAGGACCCTGAACGCCAACTTCCACACCTACCAACTCAAACAGGAAAGGCCTTTCCGGGTGGTCCTACGAAACATACACCACTCAGCAGACATAGACGAACTCAAATACGAACTCTCAAAACTCGGCCACGAAGTCATCAACGTAAGTAATATAAGGCATAGAGTCTCGAAAGACCCGTTATCCTTATTCTTCCTAGACATTAAACAAAAGCCGAAAAATAAGGAAATCTACAACATCAGTCGCCTAATGAACGCGATAGTAAAGATCGAACCACCGCTCGTGAAAAAAGAAATAGTGCAATGCAAAAGGTGCCAAAGGTACGGTCATACGCAGAAATACTGCAACCATACTTTCCGCTGCGTTAAATGCGCAGGCACTCACTCCACTGACCAGTGCGCCAAATCACCGGAAACCCCATCGAAATGCATCCACTGCCAAGGGAACCACCCTGCCAACTACAAAGGCTGCCCAGCATACAAAACACTATACGCGAACAGGTACCCTAAGCTCAGAGCAAAAGAGGTATCCAACCAAACACCCAGCCCGCCGAAATTCACGACTACCCCAACCCCCTCAACCAACCAAACACCCAGTCCTACCAAATTCATCTCCACCTCAACCTCCTATGCCCAAGCAGTACAAGGCATCCAAAATAACCCGAACAGCCAAAGGAACCTTCCCCAAAACAGTGTCCCCAACCCACCTAACACAGACAACTCCTCAAGGCTTGAAAAGCTAATAGAGAAACAATCAGAGCAAATAAATCACTTGCTATCGCTACTAACACTCATCGTGGAAAAATTAGCACGCCCCGACTCAAAATAAAACCAAGGCGCATAGCACTCTGGAACGCCAACGGTCTAGCGCAACACAAACTTGAACTAGAACTCTTCTTAAAACACCAGCAAATCGACGTAATGCTCGTATCGGAAACCCACTTCACCGACAAGAGCTACCTGAAAATAAATGGTTACAAATTCTACCATACCCAACACCCCAGCGGAAAGGCCCACGGTGGCACCGGAATAATAATCAAAGCAAGTATTAAGCACTACGAACTTCCATCATTCCAGAAAGACTACCTCCAAGCAACAAACGTAGCAATAGAAGACTGTCATGGCTCAATCACCACCTCAGCAGTATACTGCCCTCCCAGACACTCCATCGCCAAAGAAGACTTTGATAACTTCCTGGACACCCTGGGCAATAGATTCATAGTTGGAGGAGACTATAACGCCAAGCACATCCAATGGGGCAGCAGACTGGTTACAGCAAGAGGCAAAAACCTCTTAAACAGCATAATAAACAACAACCTCACCACATACGAACCCACATACTGGCCCACTGACACCAACAAAATACCCGACCTTCTCGACTTCTTCATAACTAAAAATATCCCATCAAGACACGTCCAGATCAACTCCTCGGCTGATCTCTCCTCTGATCATTCTCCCGTGATAGCAACAGTCAGTTCAACAATCATCGAGAATACACATAATGGCTCCATTCACAACCAACACACCAACTGGCAGCTCTTCAGAGAAGTCTTTACACACTCAACCTCAGCCTTCACCCCACTAAAAACAAAGGAAGATATCGAAGCAGCCACGGAATACTTAAAGACGAGCATAATAAACGCAATCCGCCTCTCCACACCGACAAAGCCATCTAACAGCAAACAAGAATATCCCCAATACATACTAAAAAAAATAGCAGAAAGACGTAGACTAAGAAGAGTATGGCAAACCCATAGAACACCGGAGGACAAACGCAAACTTAACAACGCAACTAGAAAGCTATCCAGAACCTTAAAAAACTATAAAAACGACTGTTTCCATAAATACCTCGCCAGCTTATCCCCCACAGCCGACGCCAACTACTCACTATGGAAGGCCTCCAGGAAACTCGCACGCCCCCCACAAATAATCCCACCTATCCGCCGTCCGCAAGGTGGATGGGCGCGAAGCCCTATAGAAAAAGCCGACCTGTTTGCTAAACACTTGTCAAAAGTATTCAAACCCCATTCCCCCAAAGCCGCCGCGGACGTTACTGAATACCTGCACACCCCCTTCCAAATGTCCCCTCCTATCGAACCCTTCTCCTCTGCAGAGACTATAGAAACAATCAGTCGCCTAAACCCCAAGAAAGCAGCAAGACACGACCTAATAGGCAATAAAGCAATCAAGGAACTTCCCACAAAAGGGATAGCACTCATCACATCGATTTTTAATGCTATCCTTCGCCTGGAACACTATCCTAAGGCCTGGAAAATCTCATTGATTACCCTCATCCCTAAGTCCGGTAAACCGATATACGAAACCTGCTCCTATCGCCCAATCAGTCTTTTATCTACCCTGTCCAAATTATTCGAGAAGATGCTCACGAACCGACTCCTTCCAATCCTAGAGAACTTGAAAACACTCCCAGATCACCAATTCGGCTTCCGAAAACATCATTCTACAGTAGAGCAAATCCACCGCTTAACTCATACGATCAGCCAAACACTCGAAAAGAAAAAATATTGCTCAGCGATTTTCCTAGACATCCAACAGGCATTCGACAAAGTATGGCATGAAGGGCTACTATACAAGATTAAAAAGATCCTACCTCACCCCTGCTACTCCATCCTAAAATCTTACCTAACCAATAGACAATTCATGGTTAAATGCCTAGACACCACTTCCGCAACATTCCCGATAGAAGCCGGCATACCCCAAGGTAGTGTCCTCGGACCCCTACTGTACTCCATCTACACTGCCGAAATACCTATATCAAACGATATAACAATAGCGACATTTGCAGACGACACAGCGCTATTAGCTACCCACGCAGACCCGGTAATAGCCTCATCCACTCTCCAGCGAAGTCTCGACTCCATGGAAAAGTGGTTTCACAAATGGGGCTTCAAAGTCAACGAAAAGAAATCCTCACATGTAACCTTCACGCTCCGAAAACAAACCTGCCCCCAGGTCACCATCAACAATGCAACAGTTCCTAGCAGGGACACAGTCCGATACCTGGGCATGACCCTGGACAGGAGACTAACGTGGAAGACACACATCTCAGATAAAACGAAGCAACTAAAGGACAAACTAAAAAAACTCTATTGGCTCACGGGCCGACGCTCCAAACTAAACATACAGAATAAAATTACCCTCTACAAGACCGTAATAAAACCTGTCTGGACCTACGGAATCCAACTATGGGGAACAGCAAGTAACTCCAACATTGAAATACTCCAACGCTTTCAATCGAAAACGCTAAGATCCCTAATTGACGCACCTTGGTATGTAACCAATGAAACAATACACCGCGACCTCAAGATACCCACCGTCAAAGAGGAAATAGCAAAATATAGCGACAGATATAGCAAAAGAATCAACAAACACCGAAACCCCCTAATCACTGGACTACTCGATACGACGGACCAGATTCGCAGGCTGAAGAGGCACTACCCGCTAGACCTAAACGTTAGATTCATTTAATTATCCAAATTAAGCATATGCACTTACTTATAATACTTATAAATTATACCTATCTATAATAAGTATTAACTTATTGTAAATAAACAGCCATGTCACTGCGCCACGCCAGAAAAATTACTGAAAATTCTCAACGCGAGAATTGATTGTAATTTCAACAAATAAATAAAAAAAAAAAATATTCCTACGCTTCTTCCGCCGAATTCTCGAAAGAGCATGCACGTGCTAGCCGCCGTAGTACATCTCACGAACGCACGCTAATGAGGACATCGCTGAACAACGAAGGAAAGAATCCGTTCGATCAATCACCTCATCTGTATGCGATTAATATCGTTGTATTCCAACAAACTCTGAACAATAACTTAAACACGAAACTGTAATTTGTGTCTTTGTAATTTGCAACGTTGTTAAAATTTTGTATCTCCCTTTGCAAATGCAAATAATTTAAATGAAAAAATACATGGTTTTTAAATCGTTTCTCTTATATTCGTAATAATAATTTCGTTCTACAGTGAATGCATTTATTATTCAACGACGTGATTTTCGGTTGTTTATTGGAAAGTTATAATGCTGTTGATCTATAGAATTAGTACTGACTGTTATAGTAATATATATCGTATGTATGTATATCGATATGTATGTATCGTATATATAATAGTAATGTATATCGATTGTAATTACTCGTAAACCACTCAATTCATAAATGCATACATATGTGGCGGCACTCGACAGCACAAATACGACAACTCGACACTAACTAATACCAGACAACGGCAGCGCAGTGGTTAGCGCCTCAAGTTACGAACTTTCGGGATCTGGGTTCTTAAATCCCGGCGACCGTAGTCCGATTTTTCTTCCACGATTCTTAAATGAAAAGAAAATACAGCAGTACCCTAGCAAGCGACATCTACAGCCAGCAGCTACAATTATCATTTGTGTCTTTGTTCTCTCCTAAAGGCCGTCCAAGGGACTTGAGAATGCAAAGAAGAAGTGCTGCAAGAACATAACAAATATATTTACAAACCAAAACCAATTCATTACAACGCTCATCCTTCAATTACATCCTCCGTCGCGAAAATCCTCCGCTTCCTTTCTGTCAATCCATCTTGCCCATATGTGGTTCCATAGCTGCTGAATCGTATATAGACAAACAACAACTTGAGTAAGCAAGGGGGATGGATGTAGAGCCGACAAATAAAGGAAAAGGAGAGAGAAGTGTTTCGTCCTTGAGTTTATCATATTGTGGTGGCCGGGGGATTCAACGCTATGTCCTCGATTCGCTCTAAGTACTCAGGTTCTAGACACCCTTGGAGGGCGGTAGATTTTTCTTCATCGCCCGCGATGCTCGCCGCCGCGAGCTATCTCTCTAGTAAGGAGAACCATAGCACTATCTTCTAGGGCATCGTCAAAGGCACGCGGACTCTTCACTGGTCGTAACTGTTTTATTCTTGTTTGACATATCGTTAGCGCGCCCGGAATCACGATAATTGAAATCTCATTAGCTCGATCACGTCGGGGTCACTTACACCTCACATATTTCAAATAAAATCTGCATAATTCTGAAGGAAACACAACTACATTTGGGTTATCTTGTTTTCACAGAAGCCTGAGAATTGCTCAGAGTATTTTAATAAAATATTCAACTACTTTAAAACGCAAAAAATAGTTTATTGTATGGAATATATAGAGTGGTTCACGCAATTGTTTCGGCATAATTGGAAAATTCGAAATGTGTAGCTTTAAAAATATTGCAGAGGAAAAATCGGATTCGTCGAGGACAACCTTCGTTCAGAAAGTAAGGGAAATTGGCATTGCTGCTAATTGGTCAATTTGTATATCGGTGGTTAGAAAAGGATGCTAGCCGCTCTCGAGAGAAAGTCTCCAGTGGGAGACGTCGTTCGTTAAAAAATAGGCGTTTCGACCGTTCGCGGAGAGACGCGATCGCGAGATAGCACGTCAACGAGAGTTGTAAGTTCCCGTTACGATCAAATAATCGACGCCACGAACTGATCGATCCCCTTATTTCGATTATGATAGTAAGGGTAGTTCAATGAAATTCCACAGAATTAACACAAATAAATTAATGTTTATTTCAACAACTTATTAACTAGAAAGATATAAAAGGAACAAAAAAAATGTAACTGCGTTTTGATTGATAAGTAATGCGCGACGTATCAGATGTGTTGACGGTTTGACTTCTCGAAAAGTTCTGAACGCCTCTCGATTTTTTTTCGTTTTCTCTGGAAGGCGACCCCCACTACGTTCGGATCACGCCACATTCTTTTACGCGAGGTAAAATAACGGCCACGAATCGACGTTTCTGGAAGTCGCCCTGCTTAATGAACCACGCGCTTGCCACTACAATGTTTGTTTGCCGGGCAGACGCGACGATCCGTCTGCAACATTATAGTGGCGCGATCGATAGTTAAGAATATGACCTATGGTAAGCCGCATGGCGTAACATTCTCCCCCCGTTGAGAGGGTACCGATCAAACTAGCGAGGTGTGGTTGAAGTTCCCATCTTATTTCGTCTCGGTGGCTAGTTGTTCGGGTTTCTCGAGATCGGGTTGAATTGGCAGTGGGACAAGCCTTTTGACGCCCCGATCCAAAATGCTCTTTGCCGTCTGAACTGTAGCTGTCCGGATGACACCATCGGCGCCTGGATGAACCTTGATAACTCGGCCCAGAGGCCAATGCATGGAGGGAACGTTGTCCTCTCTGAGGATGACGATTGTGCCCTTTTGGATGCTGTGTCCACCCTGCTCCATTTATTGCGGTTGGTTAGCTCGTTCAAATACTCCTTATGCCAGCGGTTCCAAAAATGTTGTTTAAGCTGTTGGATATGCTGCCATTTGGAGAGTCGGTTCGATGGAATGTCTCTGAAATCTCGATCACGTAAGCACATTAATGAATCGCCAATGAGGAAATGTCCGGGAGTGAGGGCTAGGAGATCATTTGGATCGGTGGAGATAGGAGTTAGCGGGCGGGAATTGAGGACTGCTTCTATTTCTATGATAAGAGTATTACGGTGTTAAGCTCATATGTTTCTGTTTCTCCACTCGCGCTGCGCCATAATATCCTTTGATATTTCCGATCCTCTGGTCGTACGAGGAATTGCCGATACATTTTCTCGATGTCGCCAGTGAGTACGTACTGATGAGCGCGGAATCTAATTAATATACAAAATAAATTGTGAATTGATTCGAGAATATAGGATTTCCCCATTTTCATGATTATCGTGATTTTTGTATAAATATATTTTTTAAGATACTAATAATTAGGTACTTATAAATTAGTATTATCAATTATTTTGCATTTATAATTCCGCCTCTAGTATAAGTGTTAATTGAAAACTAACTTTATGTTTCAAAAAGTACTAGCAAAGTCGTTGAGTAACAAGCCACTGATGCTAACACAAATAGCATTGTCGTAATTAAATATTTCTAAATATTCATTTTTCATTTTGAACCTGTAGAAACAATTTATTATATATACTATTAGCTAAGTAATTGCATATTTAATTAAGTCGAAATATAAAACTTAGTTATTTTGATAATTTAGAAAATAAAAAACTGACAAACATTTCAATTTAATTTATGGTTGGAACAAAAGACAGTTATTTTTCATTAATTGAAATATTGCAATGCAGAGTACTTTCCAAAATACGCCGAGAGTATTCCTGATGGTGAAACGAGCGTTGCTTCATCGAACGCAGCTAAAGAAAACAACATCTATGTAGTTGGTGGTACGATGCCTGAAATAGAGGGCGATAAATTGTAGAATACCTGTACTATTTGGGGTCCCGATGGAACTTTGATAGCAAAACACCGAAAGGTAAGTAATATATTCCTTTATGGCTTTGAATTTGAAAATATTGGGGTGAAGAAAGTGACTCTATCTAGGAATAATTTAGGAATATACATATGTACATACGTATACTATAACCAATTCTATAATTTACGGTTTATAAAATACGTTATGATACGGGAAACGCCCATTTTTGTTGTAATGTGTAATATAAATTTTTCACATACGAAAATACTTATTTTTTCTCCTTTTTAAACATTATTGAATGATAAGATTTTTTAATAAAAGAAAGTGATAAAAACGCTGTCAGTTATTAAATAAAAAATAATTAAAGTTTAGGAGTTGGTAACTTTGATATTAAATTACAAAAGTTGCAGCAATAGAATTAGCGACTACATTTTTATGTTATTAGGTACATCTATTCGACATCGACATTCCTAATAAGATTACTTTTCGAGAGAGTGATTCACTCAGTCCTGGTAACTCCCTCACGACGTTCGATGTGAAGGGCTGCAAAAAAGGTATTGGCATTTGCTATGATATTAGATTCGAGGAAATGGCACGCATTTATCGGAACAAAGGTACAGTAACTTAATCGATCAATACTTAACTAGCAAAAAATTAAATATCTTTCTTAAATATATTCTATATAAAATTAATATAATTTGTAACTCTGTATAAAAAGAAGCTTAATTTAAAAAACCAGTATATTTGCTGAAAATGAAACAAATAAAAGAATTAAAAGCACAATAAGAGGACTGTCCTCGCATATTCAGAAATGATGGAATGTGAACCGTGCAACTACGAAGTTAATTGGTATTCGGTGGCTTCATATTTCCTGCTTCTCTGGGTTAGGTTGCCAAATGCTGATATATCCAGCGGCATTCAATATGACCACTGGACCACTGCACTGGTCATTACTTCAGCGTTTCAGAGCGAATGATAATCAATTATACGTTGCCTGCATATCACCGGCTCGTGTTCCTTAAGCAAGTTACGTCGTATGGGGACATACACAGTTGACCAATCCCTGGGGAAAGATTCTTTACGATTTGGAAACTCAAGAGAATATGGCAGTCACCGATATAAAAAAAAAAAAAAAAACTGGCGAACCGTGTGTTACCACAACGAGACACGCGATGCTATTTGTCGCTTTAAATTGTGCCGCAACTCGTTTTTGAGATCTTTGCCAGGGGCGCGTTTAAATATGCTGAAAATATATTTCTGGCTTTTCTGGGGTTTAACTGAAATATGACAAATAACGTTATAAAACATATGTACTTATGACTTACAGAGTAATTGAGTGTACAAAATATATAGTATACAAAATAGCCAGCGATTTAGGGCTTTAAAAGATCAAAAGAAAAGAAAAGAAAAGAAAAGAAGAAAGATAATATGTCGTGGCAGTCTAAGTCGATCTAAGAAAATAGATAAAGGGAGGGAGGGGCAAAGCTAGTTAATCTGGAAAGAATCCAAGCGTCAATTTCAAGCATTTACAGAGAATCAAGCGAGCTGGTTAAAGTCGTGAGCTGAGCAATTATCCCGCGTTAGGTTCAATCAGGTTAGTCCCACGCGAAATTGATCCAACCATCGCGAAAACGAGTGTATTCTGATTTCTGTCGCAGATACTTCTGGCTAGTGCAGTACCTACACGGTGGTTGTTGAAATAGCCGCTTCTCATCTATTTTCCGCAGCGCGGACATCATCCTTTGATCCCTTACGACTAACGAAGTTTTCGAAGATGTACGGTAGTTTGAGATTCTACTTGAAAATGATCATGATTGCGGTCTGTGTGCCGTCTGCTCTTCTTTTTGTCCTTCCGTTAAAGACTGGTAAGTTGATACTGATTAATTATGCGATCGAAACCCTATATAATGGCTACAAAAATGCCGCTAATATAATATTCCTTCTTTCTTGTATCTGTCTGCCTCTCAGGTCGTTTTACTAATTACAATAAGTAATTTCGACTTCTTTGCGCTCTCTTTTAACGCATTCGAGACCGAAAGAAATTCATATCAGTCAGTAGGCAAGGGTATAATATACATATTTTATATATAACTTATGTAGTAATGTATATATCATGTTAATTTCATATTTTTTTCAATATAGAATTATTATATATGTCGGGTTTACATTAGAATTAGGGTTAGGGGCGTGAAACGAATCTTCGTTTGGGTTACACGTTGTCGTTATGCAATAGAGAAGACATTGACTAGTGCAAATACGATTATTATAGAACCGGACAAGTAACCGCGGTAGTTAGGTACTCGAGAAACTAATGACAATGATCCTAAGTGCAATAACGAATCCGCGGTCAACGGGATAGTGGATGTACGGGCTCACAAAATCTAAGTCGGATGCGTAATATTCACTGGTCGTAAAGGGTTACTCCTTTCATCAGTGAGATCGCGAGCGAGAATGCCTTTCCCGTCCCGATGATGCCACAGAGGAAAACTATAATGGGGTGTGTCTAAGGACACGAGATCATCGGATTCGTCGAGAAAAGCCTTCGTCCAGAAAGTAAGGGAAATTGGCGTTGCTGCTAATTGGTCAATCTCCATATCGGTGGTTAGAAAAAGATGCTAGCCGCCCTCGAGGGAAAGTTGCTAGTGGGAGACGCCGCTCGTTGAAAAATAGGTCTCCCCTATTTTCCCGTAGTTGGGACAAAGACTGTTTGTCTGTTTGAAGGACTTTAGTTGACTAAATCTTAAGATTTATAACGGGCCCTCGAGCTAGCCGAACATGTACTGCGGAGACGCATCGACATCTGGCAATCATCTTACTCGAATAATAGGGTCTGCGTGTGGCGAGCCACGGGACAGAAACCGTTGGAATGTTTACTGTCGCGTGTCGCCACGAATATTTCTTTTAAGGAGAGCTATAGAATTACTCCATACCTTTGTTAGACAAAGCGTTCATCCCGTTACCGCGGCTACGTTCGGCGACTGACTGTCGCCTCGACCCCAAGCTCATTATCACAACTCTCGAACAATTACAATCGGATTGAATAACTACAATTGTTCAATTACAGCTATAGTAGACTCTAGGTTACAATGTTGCGGGATTATCCAAAATTCCAAAGGCTCCGGTGTTCTTTCATCTCCGACATATGTGTTGTTTAAATGTGTGGACTAAACGCCTTAATTCCGTTGGAGATTCTTTGGTTATCCTTGGATAATCAATTATTGCCATGCAGTGATTGAAAGCTGTGTATCGTGGACATTCGAAACTCTCCTTGAGAACGGCTATAGCCTGACTGTAGTTTACATTACTAAGGGGTAACGCGTTTAAACACTCGGCTGCTTTTCCTTGCAGGGCGGACTGCAGGTAATGGAATTTCTGTATGTCCGTGAGACTAGGATTTTTATCGATTGTGGAAGAAAAGGTATCATAAAACGTGTTCCATTTTTCTAGGCTTCCGTCAAAAGTAGGGAGCCGAAGATCTGGTAATTTAATGGCTATTGGATTTAAACTTGCGGATGATGCACAGGTTGGAAGGTTTATGGATGTCGACGGCGAAGCTGCTTGCGCGTTCCTCAGAAGATTTTGTAGCTTTGTGTCTACCGCGACGTACTGATCCCTTATTTCGAAGCCGCGCGCTTGTTCCTCCTCGTCTAATACTTCTAACTCTAGTTGGATCGCTTCGAATTGATTCGCAACTTCGGTCAGTTGTTTCTCGTAGTTCGTTAATAAGGAGTTTTGCTGACTCCCGGATTGCTCGTACTCGTCCAGTCGGTTCGATAAGTATGTGAATCGGCCGCTACAATAGCCTTGTCTCCGACGCAGGGAGATGAATTGGTCTTCGCTCGTCATCGTTGCCGAGGATAGGAGATGGTCGAAATAAGGAACGAGCTTACCTTACTGTCGTGCGGCGTGAGGTCGCGTGTATGTTTGGTGAGGAACGCCTTGTTCCTTTCCGACGGCCACTCGTTCGGTTGTATTCTTAAGTTGTGAAATTCGTTGCGTTGATGACTGTCCAGCTGCGGCGGAAGGCTGCGTGGTTGCGTTCCCTTGCCAATGGGATGTGCTTCTTCGAAGATGACGCGCCTGACGTCACTGGTTTCGCTGTAGTGGTTGCTCCCGCTCCCGCTGCTGGTTTTGATAAAGTCACGTGGCACTGTGTGGTCACTGGTAAGTGCACTCTTCACTGGCACGTGATCCGGCTCGAAGGACCAAATATTACGACCGTTCGCGGAGAGACGCGATCGCGAGATAGCACGTCAACGAGAGTTGTAAATTCTCGCTACGATCATGTTAATCGACGCCGCGAAATAGTCGTTCCCCTGTTTCGTTTTGGATAACAGAGGTGGTTTAATGAATGTAACACTGTATTAACAGGTTAACATAGAACAATATATTTTACAATAATCTGATGAAGATGTTACAGAAATTTGACTCGACTTTGATCTCTAGATAAATTCGTTTGCTATTGGTCTGATATGTTCGGTGTGTCACGTTTGACTCGTCAGAAGGAACTGCCCGCCCTTCGATTATTTTCGTCTTTTCTGGAAGGCGACCCCCACTACGTTCGGATCACGCCACATTCTTTTACGCGAGGTAAAATAACGGCCACGAGTCGACGTTTCTGGAGATCGCCCTGCTTAATGAACCATGCGCTTGCTACTACAATGTTTGTTTGCCGGGCAGCCGCGACGATCTGTCTGCGACGTTGTAGGACCGCGAGCGACGGTTAGAAAATACAGCCCGTGGTAAGCCTCGTGGCGTAACAGTAGTCTATATAAAAAAAAATCTTACTAATAAAATTATTATACGATTTCCTGCGTGCACGACGCTCGAGGAATAAACGAAAGTGTAATTTTCATTTTCAAGGTTCGCGTCACGAAACATACGCATTTACGGATACATCTCACCACACAGTATCGTATTGTGATTGCAGACACGTGTTTGATCGGTAAAAACGGGACACGCGGTCGGTGAACGCTTACATGTCAAGTACAGGACGTGAATTTTTGCGTTTCGTCCACCAGGCCACGTGAGAAGAAACACTAGACAGGCCTCTGATATATCGCACGGGATACGGGACACTGCCATTGTTCCAGACGCACACAGATAGGCCACGCATGGACGAATGAGAACTTATATTCCGGCACAAGGATAATCTTGATTGAGGATAGCGTCGCCAGATTATAGAAATTAATGGTAATCATCGTTCGACCGCGAATCCCGCGAATTCCCAGCTACCAGGAAAATGCTTGTTTTTCTTTTCTTTATCAATACCTAAGTAAGTTTGAAAAGTTACATGTACAACAGCAACAATGTAAATATGGATGCTGTTGACATTTAGGAGGGAAAATGTCGATGACTATGAGAGTCCTCTTTCCATCATATGTATAGTTCGGATTAAAGGATATTTGTATCTCAATGTTTATTTGCACTTTTAGAAGTTTCTCTTTGTGTATTTTGTTTGACTTCCGGATTTTCAAAGATAACAGTATCTTAAGGATACAAACTTTAAACGTATATATTTTTCACACCTTGTTCGACCTTCGGGTTGAGTAAAGTACGGATTATGTACAAAGATATTTAAAGCGTTATAAATCACAGATTTACCCAACGTGGCATAAAACGAAAACTCTACTCACCAATGTCCTTGATACGAAGTCTTGACGAGTTTCACAGTGAAGAGGAATTGTATAGCGCACACGAGGAGACAGCAGAGGTTTAGGGAGAGGGCGAGTGCGCACAGCGCTAACGTCACCTCGTAGACAATCGTATACTCTTCCGGGCTGATCAGGCTACTCGGCGTCACCGTTAACGGTGAGATCTTCAGCAAGAAGATCAACGAGAGTAGCGCCAGTAACAACGACACTAGACACAATAAACCTAAACTGGTCAACGTCTCTTTCGCGCCAACTTCGTGGTCCTTGTGATTCCTTGACAGGGACGACGACCAGGAAGCGTTCAAGGGGTACGCCGTGGAACCGGGACCGGTTAACTGTCCCCCGGTAGTCGTACCCTGAAGAGCAGGTGCAGGCGAAGGTGTCGCCTGACTGGGTAATCTGGACAGTCTCGAGATATCAAAGCCTCCATTCGCTTTAGGTCTGTTGTCCTGGTGCAGCGGCGCCGGGGATATCACCCCCAATGTAGTCGACAGATTATTATTATTGTTATTGTTATTCCCACCGGCAACAGGACTGACGCTGTTCACAGAATGCTTCGACGTGGACAACGTGGACAGATTAAGAGCGTGCGAGTGATTCAATCGTTGAGAAAGATTGTTCACGCTCAACTGAGAATGATTCAAAGGGTGTCTGTGAGTGGAAGATGGCGTGGTGGCAGCCTGATGCACGTTGGCTCTTTGATGGACCACCGAGTCGTAAACGTCGACTCCCCGTCCTTGGCTCCCCCCTGTCGTTCCACGAACGTTGCTGTTGTGACATCAATCACATCTCAACCTACATCAGTGATAATGCATCGACGGTCGACTTTCGAACACTTTTGGACACATCACCACCTTATCATCATAGCATACACCAAGACTGTGACGCACCTTAGTCCACATCAGAGATAGGATATGGACCCCCGACCTTTGGACACTTTTGGATACATCACCACCTTATCATCATAACATACACCAAGGCTGTGATGCACCTCAGTCCACATCAGAGATAGGATATGGACCCCCGACCTTCGGACACTTTCTACATCATAACCTACACCTATCCCCTCAACATCCTAAAACCAAAACGTATATAAACCGAGACTTCACCCAGCTCGGGCAGTTCTTGTTCTTCTTCTAGTTGCTGTACTCATACAACCCCTTTTCTCCAGGTCGGTATTATTTTGTAAGTGTGAACATTTATAATAAAGTTTTATAAAGGAAAATAAGTAGTTGGGTTACGACTCAGCCTTCTTACTACCACCCAAGTACCGACTTTACGTGACATTTTTGGCGATCCGTGCCAGGATCTATTCACTTCAGTGCAAACGAAATTACGATTTCGGCGTACGCGCATCATTGAAGATCGAAGGATCAACGGACCCAGTGCGAATCTTTGCTACTACGAAGCCCTGCAGCAACTTTCAACGTTCCATTACGGTGAAACTAGACGAGAGGACTACGGTCAGCGCAGAGCAAGCCTACAAATAAGATTCGGAATCTAGAACCAACCAGAGAGGAAACATCCCTGAGACTCCTCAACGATCATAGCTACTACGGTAAGCTGAAAAATCTGGATTCATTTTCACGATACCGTGTGAGAAAACCCAGTTTCTCAAGCGCTTCGAGTCCAAATAGCAACAGTAGTTCAGACTCAATAAGCTCAATTAGAATCATGCCCACATCACGAAAAGACAAAGTCGAAACTATTGAAACCGTTTCTACAAACGGAGGTACGGACAATTCGATTCGTGCCATACTCGACGTAATTCAAAAACAAATTGAAATTCTTGCGCAACGTGTAGAAGAGACACAACGGACGGCCGACAGTGAAAATAAGAAGCGTGCATCGGAAAATGTAGAAAATAAATTTGCCAAAGAAGAAAAAAGAGGTGTTAAACAAAAATCAATTTCAGATAGTGAAAACGAAACAACTGATACTCGTCAACGAAGGGAAGTTCTTTTAACGAACACAGCTAGTGATAGCGATAGGTATAAATCTGTAGAAAATGATAATGCAGTAACGGGTGTAATAGCAACTGATGAAGCGAAACATAGAGGCAGACCTAGGAGATCGGATAAAGTCGAAGTTAAAAAAGATGAAGATACAAGGAAGATCCTACAAAATGAGAAGGGTGGATTAGAAGAACAAAGAAAACTCGAAGAAGATACAAAAGAAGAAACTGCAGAGACAGAAGTCAATTCAAAAGGTATATTAAATAATAAGTGCGATTTACTTGATACCGAAAGAGCTATTGAAATTAATGATACGGTTCAAGATATTAAATTTACTGAAGGTAGAAGCCGCACTCAAAATGATATGGAAGATGTAGTAGAAGATTCACAAGAATTATCTAATAAAACTAAGTTATCAGAAATAAGGATTGCACTTAACAAAATTGAATATACAAAAACTATTTTACGGAATAAAAAGAATTCATTAGAAAGAGAAAGAGGAGTAAGGAAAAAGAAGAAAATGTACAGACAGAAATTATTTCAAAAAATATATCAGATGATAAATGTGATTTGCTTTAGAAAAAAAAAAAATATTATCCACAAACTACATTAGGAATTTATCTATTTTAGTGAGGAGAAAGAGAAAGGATAGAGGAGTTGATCAATAGACTGTGGATTTTGAAGCGTTTATGAAAAACTTACAATTTTAATAAAATATTCAATGTAAAGTCTTTGTTATAATATTCAGATAGATAGATGAAAAAAAACAGAATTTGCATAATTACTCATGGCTTATTGATCAATCATGCGACTCGTTCAGAGGTAACTCGAGTTGTAAAGGCGACAATTTATTAAAAATGGTATATCTGACGTACGATGCATTTGCTCATGTTAAACTATTTAAATAAGTATAAATATCACGCGAAAAAAAAATCTACTGAGAATAATGTTGAACTAGTTAATAATAATAAATCATATAGTGAAACACAAACCTTAAATCAAGATTTTAAGTTCAAAAAAAAAAAAAAAGAAAAAAAGAAGAAAGAAGTTGATAAAATGACAGCAACATGTAGCAGCAGGCGAGAGAAAGTAAGCCAAATTTCTAAAAGAAGAAACGATGCTCAAGAACTCGAAATTTCTCGAGTGGATATGCTAAACAACGAATTTAATGAACAGTTGAAAGAACGTGAAACAGCAATAGAAGACTTACATCAAATGTTAAAGCATCAATCGGAAATTCATAAAGTTACCTTAAATGAAGCAAGTTTGAAAATAGGAGAACTCTCTGATAAAATTAAATGTTTTAAAGGAAAAGATAGCCAGATACCGAAACGTAATGAATTACTCGAAGAAGAACAGAATAAATGGAGAAGTTTAGAAAAAATGATTACAGAAAAACTTGAAGAAGAAAAATCCCGTTAGGAAACAGCTGAAGACGAAGTGAGAAAGCTTTCCAAATATAACGAGCAACTTCTAAAAGATTATCAAGAAATCCATAAAAAAGAAAAAAAAAAAGTAAAGAATTAAACATGTACCTCAACTGAAAGATAAAATCAATCGACAGGATTTATATGCGAAGAACATAAGAACACAATATATAGAACAGCACAAGATGATCGAAAAATTGAGATCAAAAGGAAAACGTGTGCATAATAAAGGTAAAGAGAACACATAATGTATCTTCACCAGGGTCGCATGATCCAAAATTAAATAATAAAATAAAAGGTTTTGTTACTGAAAAGTTAGAGAGATTTCATGACAACAAAAGCATTGCCTGTGCAGAGTGCAGTGTATCAATGTGCACTAAAAATGCAAGCAACGTGACGATTACTTTTAGAACACCACAAGCACCACGAAAACACAATCAAGACCAAACAAGATCAAGTTCAAAAGTGAAGTTACGCGAGCTTATTACTGCTAACGACCAAAAATTGAGTTACGATCCCGAGCATCAACTCGCTGATCTTCAAGTAGAATGTTCCGACAAAGACAGGACGACACAAGAGTTCGAGAAGCACATAGAGGACATGAAGGAGGAAGTGCAAAAATTAGAATTGCAACTCGACGAGTTACAAAAAAAAAAAAAACACACACACACGCACGTAAAAAGAGTTCAATCTTTTGGAATACAAATTGAAGAACTAACAATAAAATTAGAAGAAATAACATAAGTCACAAATATGAAGTTGACTTGCTGGAACAAAAAAAAAGGCCAAACTTAATTCATGTGTTAGTAATTCAATGGAGGAACGTGAAGCTGGAGCTAAAGATGCAAAAGAGATAAAATGTAGTTCTTGAACCACAAGGACAAATAATCTGCCCTTCAATGTGAACTAAACGAACTAAAGGGTGAATATGAAAAAGTGGGTGATTTTGGATATAACTATGAAGAAGAAACTAATAAATTGAAACTGGATTTTGAAAAATAAGAAAAATGATCCTTGTCAATGAAAATAAATTTGAAATATTGCGTAGGGTAGAAATTGAAGGTAAAGTAAAAGATATGAACGAACAAAATAATTTTCTTAGAAAAGAACTGGAAAACGTCCAAAAACTTTCCAAAGAAGTTAATAATCGCTTACTCGAGGCGAACCAAGAATTAAAAGATTCACATAGAAAACACACTCTTATTTGAAAATTGAAAAAAAAAGAAAAAAAACATCAGGAAGAATTAGGTGATATAATAAAACTTCATGATGAAGAAAAATATAAACTGATACAGCATTGGTGTTCTGTAGAATGTCAAATTGCCATAAAGGGTTACATTGATGGAAAAGTGCAGTAAATATTTAAATAACAATCCATGACTTCTTAAGTAATTGTAACAATCTTGATGTTTTACTATGGAACAACTAGATGAAGTGCACAGTGACATTAATAAAGTAGAATCATCGATAAAAGTAGATGTATCTTCTTCATTAATATCAGAATCAACGACTGATATTATAAAGAAGGTGCATGATATTCCAGAAAATCAAAAAAAAAAAAAATAAGTCACAGGAATGTACAGATAATACAATTCAAGATGGTTTAGTAGTAAATAAATGTGATGTAACAAATTTAGATAAAAACAAAAAAAATTTCTAAAGTAAGAAAAGTAGTGAGATAGAGAGCATAAAGAACGCTGCGATTAATGAAGTAGAACAAGAAATAATAAATAAGGACCCACAAATTGATGATCAATGTAAAAAAAAAAAAAAAAAGATGAGAAATTTCAAGAAGAGCAAGCAGAGAATACAACTGAGATTGGAGATCATTCAAGATATGCAGGTGACACATCTTTAGATAAAGAATCTTTTATAAAGGAAAATAAGTAGTTGGGTTACGACTCAGCCTTCTTACTACCACCCAAGTACCAACTTTACGTGACACTCTCGACCCTTCCATCCCGATAATCCCAATCAAAATTCGAATGAACCACCCAACGGAACGAGCATCGATCCGTATAGAATCTCTTTGAGCATTCTTCACTAAGGAATTGTCGTCTTTTACCCCATTACGTTCTTCCATCACAATCTTCGTAATGGTAAATGAAAAAGTAAAAGTTTTTAAAACGCGATGGCGCTATCACTTTCTAAAAGCGTCGTCTTTACATTTCCGATGGCCACGGGCACATCCGACTGCCAGATATACAATGTATTATAAGAGTATCATTACCATACTTTTCATGAAAAGAGCAATTTTTCTTGATAACTATACTCTGTAACATAGATTGAAGTCGCTGATTTGATCCCTCTGATATCGTTGTCTTATGAGAGTCTCGCCTGGTCTTGATTGGTTCTGCTGACTCTTATCGTTGTGAAAAATCGATTCGTTGTGTACCTTTTTTGTATAGAGAATTATTTTGTGGTAGAATATAATGTTGTAATATTCGTGGTCTTTACTTTACTAATTTTGTCACTGAGCCGCTCTTTGGTTCGTTGAGCGATTCATATTCCGCATATATTCCGTACTTGCTTCGCTTGGTACGTTTATAATTTTCGCAGTTACAATAAAAAATTTAATTCTCAACAGATTAAAGATTTAACCTCTTGCTTTATAGTGTACAATAATTTTTTTTTTTTTTTTTTTTGTATAGGTTATGTGATCCATAGTTTGAGTAAGTAGTACATATATATATATTTACGTGACAAGCTTTCATTTCAATCTATATTTAAGATTAATATTTTATCAGTTTCTGTTCGTAACAACATCGAAGTAGTCATGTTAGGGAAGTGATACATTTACACTGTACATGAGAGTGTGTGTGTAAGGGTTAGAGGGCGTCAAGGACTCAGTGGAGACAAAAGACTGTTGCCAGATGTTAGAAGAATCTAGGCTAGTCGGTTGGCAACCAGCGTGCGTGCAAGACGTCCTTAGAGAGGAATATAGGTGTATAACTATTATATGGAAATATAGCAAATAATTTGTATTCCCAAATCCTCGAATTTCCTTAACATGGTAGCAGAGCGTGGTTACTAGTTTTGCAAGATATTTAGTGCGTGGTTACTATCTTGCGAGTGAGTTTTCAGTAAAGAAAAAAAACTTTCAGAAAAAAATATACTTCGAGCACGTAGGAACGCTTGAGTAAGAAAAGAAAAAAAAAGGAATCAATTAAAATGGAGAGATCGGAAATCATGGTACCTATATTCGATGGTGAGGATTATGGAATGTGGAAGCAAAGAATCACGATGTTTCTCAAATATAAGGAATGCGAGGTTGTTACAACTAGAATGAAGAACGAAAGAGACGATGAAGACTGGGACAAAAAGGATTTGAAGGCGATTAATATAATTTATAGTGCAATATCGAACAGACAATTGGAGTATGTTAGGGAAGGAAAAACGGCGTATGATATAAGAAAAAGGTTCGATGAAATGTACTTGAAAGAGTCGACGGCACTGCAGATCGTATGCAGAAGGAGATTGGAAAACATAAGACTGGAGAACTACAGTGATTCAGCATCATTCTTTAACGATTTCGAAAAATTAATCAATGAATTAAAAAGTGCGGGCGCACAAGTAAGTGAGAGGGAAAAGCTGAATTACATGCTGAATACGTTACCCGAAGAATACAGCTACATAGCGGACATAATAGACGCATTGAAAGAAGAGGATCAAACGGTAGCGTATGTAAAAAATAAAATAGAGGTAGCAGAGAAGAAAAATAAATCCAATCGAGGAGAAAGGCAAACCAACGCCTTTTCTGCAAAAAAGGAAGGATGCTACAAATGTGGAAGATTAGGACACTTTGCGAGAGAGTGTCAAAATGGCGTCCAAGCGGAAAGCAGTAACGGCTATTGGCATGGGCCAACACGTGGTCGAAACAGAGGAAGAGGGAACAAAGGCAATACGAGCAGAGGACGTGGAAACTTTCATCGTCAATCAACAACCGGCACGGGCGAGCATGGACACTCAAGAGCAGGCATATGGATAGCAACGGCGCACGCAGCAAACAGCAGTGAGACGAATGAGATAAGTAAGAACGAAATAGTGTGGCTATTAGATAGCGGTTGTACTGATCACATAATTAATGATATAAATTATTTCGATAAATCTATCGACCTAAAAGAACCGGTAAATATATATTTAGGCGATAATAGACCGATAAAAGCGACAAAAGTTGGGAATGTTATAAGTTATTTTGAAGCATTCGGAAAACAAAATGAAATAAATATGAGGAAAGTATTTTGCGCGAAAGAAATGTCCGCAAATTTGATTAGTTTAGGTAAACTAACAGACAATAAGAATACGGTTATTTCCAAAGGAAATATTGCGAAAATAATAGATGAGGATAATAAACTTACAGCTGTAGCGTTCAAAGAAAATGGGACATATAGAATAAAAAGTATATTGAAAGGGAAGAAGCACTTAGTAAACAGCGCCGAACGTAGTGGTATGAGTAAAAAGGAAAGATGGCATAGGATGCTAGGACACGTAAATTTTAAATATTTAGAGATTTTGGGTAAAGAGCAGCTAGTGACTGGCATACCGAATGAATTTGAAAAGGAACTTTTGAAATGTAGGGTGTGTATAGAAAGCAAAATGCATAACTTACCTTTCAAAAATAATCGAACTAAGGCTAGGGAAATAATGGAAATTATTCATACGGACGTATGTGGTCCCTTTAAGACCACCGGATTCAATGGAGAAAAATATTTCATTTCATTTATCGATGATTATAGTAAAATAGCTAGTATCTATTGTATAAAATCAAAAGATGAGGTCTTTGATTCTTTCGTACAGTTCGTAAATGAAGCCGAAAATTTAACGGGCAAGAGGTTAAAAATATTAAGATGCGATAATGGTAAAGAATATTTAAATAATCGAATTTATAAATTTGCTAGGGATAAAGGTATAAGAATAAATAATTGCCCAACATACGTACATGAATTAAGCGGGACAGCGGAAAGGTATAATAGAACAGTGATGGACATGGCGCGTTGCTTGTTAGCGGAAGCGAAAGTACATAAAAGGTACTGGCCGGAAATAGTTTGTACAGCGGCATACTTGAAAAATCGAATATTAGCGAATACTATAGAAAGAAAGACACCTTTTGAAATATTCTTCGGGAAAAAACCAAATGTTAAAAATCTACATCTATATGGTAGTAAAGTTTTTGTAAGAAGGCCAGAACAAAAAAGAGTTTCCAAATGGGACAAAAAGGCAGATATGGGAATTCTATTAGGATATAGTGAAGTAGGATACAGAGTCTTATTAGGTGGGAAAATAACAATAGCTAGACATGTAGAGGTCATTGAGACAGACACTAAATGTATCGGTTTTGAGGAAAATTCATTAGAGGCAGATAGAAATGATAGCGAAGATAACTATTCATTGGATGGTATGGATAAGGAAGAGTTAGAAGGTAGGAAAGATGAAAATAATAGTAGTATTGAAAGCTCAAACACTCCTAGGAGATCTACACGTATTAAGAAAACTCCAGTAAGGTATCCAGAAAAGGAAAATATTTGCGAGATTCATGCAAATTATTGTAAAGTAGATATCCCTCGTACATTTGAGGAAGCGATTTGTTGCGAAAATAATGAAGTTTGGAAACAGGCTATGGATAAGGAAATAGAATGTCTCTATAAGAATAAAACTTGGAAATTGGTAGAAAGGGTAAAAGGCAAAGAAGTATTAGATGTAAAATGGGTTTACACGAAAAAATCAGAGGAGAGGTATAAGGCTAGATTAGTGGTAAGGGGATTTCAACAAAGAAACGTAGCCGATGACATATATTCTCCAGTGGCGAGTAATCAGACCTTTAAGATATTGCTATCATATTGTTGTCAAAATGGATTAATAATTGAGCAAATGGATGTAGAAACTGCCTTTTTTAAATGGTGAAGTAACCTCGGAGGTATATGTAAATCAACCAAAGGGATATGCGGACGGAACGAATAGAGTTTGTAAATTATCGAAAGCGCTTTATGGGTTAAAAGAAAGTCCGAGGGACTGGTATGATTGTTTTGATAAGTATGTGACGAGATTAGGTTTTAAAAAGAACAATATAGAGCTGTGCCTATATACTTATGGAGAGGGAGAAAATGTTGTTTATTTGTTAATATACGTAGACGATTTGTTGATTTGTAGTAAAAACAAAGGGAAGATACAAAGTGTAAAAAAATTATTAACTGATAAATTTGAAATGAAAGATTTAGGTGAAGTAAAAGAATATCTTGGAATAAATATAGAGTATGATTATTTAAAAAATGAAATGAGATTAAGCCAAAAGAAATACATAGAATCATTAGCAAACAAATATAAATTACATAACGGCAAATTGTACTGTACACCTATGGAGACCAACTTAAAAATTGAAAAAGCTGAGAGAAATAGAGAGGACATTGGATACAAGAATTTAATTGGCGCATTGCTGTATATTAGTGTAAATACCAGACCCGATATAAGTTATAGTGTGAATTATCTGAGTAGATTTCAAGATTGTTGTAACGAGACACATTTTAAATATGCCTTGCGAATATTGAAATATTTGTACCGGACTAGAGATTTAGGGCTACATTATAAAAGAAATGAAAAATGCGAAACGATAGATTGTTATGTGGACGCTGATTGGGCAGGAGATCATATAGATAGGAAATCGACTTCTGGGTATGTAATTAGATTGTATGGAAATGTAATTGGATGGAAGTCTAAAAAACAAAGGTGTGTGACAAAAGCCTCGACGTATGCAGAGTATGTAGCTCTATCGGAAGCGGTGAGCGAAGTAATGACTATCAGAGAACTAATGAAAATCTTCGATGTAAATGTAGACGATAACCCTGTAAAAATATATGAGGATAACTCTGGAGTAATGAGTATAGCAAAATACGGAACTTTTACAAAAAATTCTAAACACATCGAAGTTCATTACCACTACGTTCACGAGTACGTAAAGGAAAATAAGATAAACATAATAAAAGTAAGTACAGAAGAAAACACTGCGGATATTTTTACGAAGGCACTGTGTAGAGAGAAATTTGAAAGGTTTAGGTCATGGATGAATGTAAAATAAGAGAAATGTAAAGAAAGCGATAAATGTTAAATATTTTGTTAATTCGACAAGTATGTAAATAAAATTAAGTGTACAGTATAAATGTAAGGAGGCGTGTTAGGGAAGTGATACATTTACACTGTACATGAGAGTGTGTGTGTAAGGGTTAGAGGGCGTCAAGGACTCAGTGGAGACAAAAGACTGTTGCCAGATGTTAGAAGAATCTAGGCTAGTCGGTTGGCAACCAGCGTGCGTGCAAGACGTCCTTAGAGAGGAATATAGGTGTATAACTATTATATGGAAATATAGTAAATAATTTGTATTCCCAAATCCTCGAATTTCCTTAACAAGTCAATAAGTTTGAAGAGTATAATTAAGGAAGTTATGAAGCAAGAGGTTAAGAACAAATTCTGAAAGAGGTTATGTACAACTCAGTAGTACTGCTTTACATTACTTTGCGAATTACTTTTCAAGCATAAAAATAGTTTAACAGCCACTTATAGTTACTTCCTTACCATTACATTCATTAAATTCGTTTGATTTTGTAAACAAAATAACCACGCTGACCAGTCTCTTATTTAAAATAGAATTATTTTATCATATATCCAACAGTTTACTTTCTCTTCACTTTGTCTCGTATTACGACTTTATAACGGTGTTTCTTTAAACTTTAAACGATCGTAATAAATGTATTTACGGACGATGACTGATATCTGATCTGTCTTAAAGTTTCAACTAATTAGTGCCCCGTTACTTTGGACGTTATGAAATGTTGTATAACCAAAGACTCATCTTCTCTTTTGGTAGTTGCATAAGAGAAGACTGAGCCATTGAAACGCTCGAATAGATTAGCTGATTCGCTTAACGTATTTTTACTTCCGACGAGCTAAACACAAGAGCAGAAAGCACATAAGGAATAATACAGAAACGTCAAACGTATACAGAAATATATTTCGTAAAAGCATTAGTACGTAACATGTCTTTATAATTCTATTTATGTATAGTAAAATGGCTTGTATCCATTTTCATGAATTATAACTGACATTTCAAAGCATTCATGTAGATATGTAACTCTCGTTAATTAATAATTTAACAATGCGTCATGAAACGTATCATTTTCGTTTCTTCCTTTGTTTCGTTATACACAGGAACGAATTTGTAAATAAAGATGTATAATCAACGATAACATATGACAGCGAGTATAATAACTGTCAGCAAAGGACGAGGTCGGTAAAATGATTGTGGTTGATTTCAGTGTATCGGTAAATAAGCTTTGACAGACGTTGCCGGGGGACTCGGTGTCGGTGAAACCGCGTCGATGAAATGATTGTCAGTAATTTAAAGATAACCCAATTTATTGATCTGTCTCCCCTTCATGGCGTTGTACGTCTCTCTATAAAACATATTCTACCTCGGAGGGCTGAAAAATTTAACTTGGTCTCACTGGACTGGACTGTAAGTAAGAAAATTGAAATGCAAAATCCACGTGTGAGCGCAACGGTTTAGATGGAAAGTTCGATAGGACAATTATGTATATTAGCCTGAAAGAAAGCTCGTGGCTTCGCACGCAACACGTAATTTCCCTCGCTGAAATAATCCTATTACAACGATACGATTTAAAATTTTCCTTAACAGACCTCGCAATGTAATTCTTCATCTACAATTTTTTATTCGGCCTGAAACAAGAGACTTTCGAAGCCTTATAGAGTCTCGCGAATCTAAAAGTCAGGTTTCAACGTATTTTCGCGTCTTATTCTATAATACTGAAGACATTAAAGGTGTTAACGATTATTGTCTCACTATGTACGTACATCAAACGAGTACTTACGTAAGAGACGAATGGAAATGGAAACAGCCGAGAATAATTGAAGATAATTTGAATACGTTCCAGGCTATAATACAATTTCTCGTGAACCGTAATTGATTCGCAGAAAGGAATTGCTGCTTCTCACGACTAGCAAAGTGTTTCGCAAAAAAAAAAAAGAAAAATGGTATCGGAAGGATAGAAAAAAAGCGGTGGCTTACATCAAGCAATCTTCATGCCGATAATGCATTTATTATTCAGTTCGTTCATTTTCTATCGCGTAACAGACACTGGGATAACTGACAGAACGAGCGTATAAATCTTGCATCTCTCAACCTGACTTCTCCCGATGGAAAAATATTTACTGGTCTGGAATCGTGCATCGCTAATTAGTAAAAAAGTAATAAGCAAGAAAGCAATTATACTACCGGATTGGTATTTCTATTTTATTGGAGATTAATTAACCTGAGTAAACCAACAAAAACTTATCGAAAATCAATCGAAATTAAATCACCTTTTCAAACAGGTTATAAATGGCCAACTAATATTTGCAGTAATAAACTTCACTTTCGAATAAAGTATACGCTCTATAAATTGTAAATTGATAATTTCGTTATTATATCATTTTTCTTAGTCTAAACTGAATTCAGTGAAAAGAGCTTTCAATTGAATTACACACTTCATTAGTTTATGAATTATATTCGTTACCATACGTACAAAAGAAGGTTGACTGGTTTAAAAATTCAAAGGGTAGAACCTCCAAGCTCACGATTGGAAACAGATTCAGTTCAATGGTTTAATTTGCCATTTAATTGAATTCTCTGGCAATTTCAGCGAACTGTGGGCTTTAGAAGTGTCCAGCATTCAAAGGCAAGACCTCCTCCATCTTTCTCTTTCTTTCAGTTCCAACCTCAAGTAATTGACCTGTTAATTCGACGCTATATTTACATGCTCGCAAGGCATTCAAACGACTTCATTGCGTTAAATTCGCAATTTAGCAAACACGAATGTCTCAATCAATTTGTAGTTCGAAACAAATAAAAGATAATCAATTTTTCAAAATAACAATCGATATGTTCAATGCATTTGTCGATGCATTTGATCGTTACGTTCATTTAGCATTTTTATAATAAAAGCGTAGAACACATGTACATACACATAATATTCCATGAAATGATTTATACAGAGTCTATTATGAGTCTCGTTTTATCATATTATAAAAGAATGAATTTTTCCCAATAAATGTAACTTCATACAAAATCTCGTTTAAAAAATTCAGTTTTTATTCTCATCAAATTAATTTAATATCGGAATATGTCATTTTAGTCGTTATAAAAATTTTATGTCAAAAAGCGTTCACAGATACATATATAAATAAATGTCCAATCCTATGCATTTATTTAAGCTGAAATCTGAACTTAAATATTTATTAACAATATTCTGACGAATATGTAATGAAAGATAAAAGCAGCTTTATTTTTTTTATAGGATGGCTCATGTTTTTTATTCATTTTATGTTTTTCGTTGTCAGCGCGTAACTACCTATCAGCCGCATGAATGCCAGGTTTTACTACTCAGAAGCGAAGAAGCACAGATGCAAATATACGTTACCTTGCATGGAAAGACGTTAGATACATATAAAAGTGATAACGTAGCTATTTACACATGGGGAATATTTATTTTTGTATGAAATATTTTTGCTTCTGAATTCTCATTATAAATGTACGTCCATTTCCTACGTTAAAGTACGTCTCTGCTTTGAAAACCTTCATTTAAATATAACGGTTAACAAAATATTATTAGAGAAATATTAAAACGAGACGCTAAAAGAACATTTTAATAAAGTACAAATGATTATTTGTTCTTTGTTAAATTGCACTGCTGTAACTCTGATTTTATTAAATTCAGAATGAATCATTTATAAACTGAACCGGAATATAAAATTTTAATCCGCAAAAATCATAATGTTGAAAGTTAGGAACGAATAACAAATGAATAACCTAGTTTCATTAAAAGGCACGTGGTTAAGGTACGCCAATCCGCGTAATAACTTTGACACTCCAATTATTATAAAATATGTATCCTTAAGGGATTTTTTTGCGCGAATGCAAAATACTTTTCATACGTGCAACTGAATAAATGGGACGTGATTTTCAATATTTCTTTTTCTAGAATTTATAACAAAGTAACTTTTTCACAAATGTTTTCGCTGACATTTTTACTACGTAAATGTCTTCTTTTGTAATTAATAATTTCGACATTTCTCTGAACTTTCTTCGTTGCGATAAAAAAAATATACAAAGCTTATGACGTGCTTGTTTAAAAATATTTATACGGAACAAGACTTTGAATTTGTCAGACCAATCGTCCTAACGAACGAATAAATTAAACGACTCGTAACAAAAAATTATTCCTGTCCATGTTTCTCTTTGTAAAAGTAATTCAAGGCAAGTTAGATGAATCGCTGTGTACCCTATTCGCGTAGCATGTGCTTTAACGACCAGCGTGCAAGCGTTAACGGTGTGCTTTAGTTTCTCTCTGGTTGTGTTAAGTGTTTAAGTAATGAGCATATACTCACTACGGGTGGTTTGCATGAGATCACCTGGCACCACTTCGGCTTCGAATGATAGCAGATGCAGAGACTGCAAACCGCAGGTCCCGGCACAAGCATAAGACCATGTCGAATGGTTTCTCCTTGAAAGTCAGTACAGTTGTCGTCTATAGCATCTGAAGACGATTCTCAGCTTGAATATCTTTGCCATTCGACGGTCGTACGCGCAGTTACGTTAACCGTTTCAACGCCACTCAGCGTGATCATGTTGTACGCGTAGTGTGGTGAACTGTGTCGCGATGTTTGGTTACGATTGTCAATTCACAATGCGCTCGGTTCCGAACGTAGCTTGTCACTAGTCTATCAGAGTTTCCTCTCGTAATTACTTTTCTTTCAAATAATCGTAAACCAAATAAAGAAAAAACTAATGTATAAATTACCTCTTGAATTGGAAAACCAATTACAGAACGTCACACAAACAAAAGGTAAAGCACGAATATTTGGCAACCTTTTGACTCTTTAGTGTAACGTTTCTGATATAACTGATGAAGTGAAGCGTGAACGCGTTGAACGGTATGTTTCGACAATCCGATACGGATTTTTAAAACATCCCTGATACTGAAACGGCTAATAGCGTTACGAAAACGATCGTGCCAGGAAATTTTTGTTCGGATCCGCAACGGATCCGCATTGCGGCTGCCACGATGCTTCTACGTAGCATTGATGCTTCATCGATGAAGCACGATTAAAATTGGATATTCGATTTTTTACTAGGGAGAGAGTTTTCATATCGTGTTTACTGTTTCACTTCGCAAGTGTGCTTTACAGTATACGTTAGAACTTGAAATCGAGCTATTTGAGTTAAAGTCGCTTGTAGCTTGAAATGACGTTTAAAGGATATAAGAATAATAGAAGGCTAAAATTCAAAAGTGTATATACGTACATATACATTTCAATAAAAATAGCAGATAATCTCAAGTAAAAAAAGTAGATTCGCGCTAGTAAAATAGTTTCAAAATACTTGTGAAAAGTCAAACGACTTGACTAATTAAAAATGGATGTAAGAGCTTAAAGGACAAAGGCGTATAAGAGTATCAATTAAGTAACAAATTCACAGTGACAAAGAGGTTTCCAGTCGATCGAATTCAAATAAATCGGCTAATTTGAACGAAACTTTAGATGCACGAGAAGCGACACTCGTCCTCAAGGACTACGAAAGTTCTACTGGGATGAATGAAAACTTTTGTCTGACCCGGTGTGTATACACAAGATGCGCGAATCTCGAGTACAGCTTGCATTAATTAAAGTAATTGGTTGGTTTGATCAAATTAATCGGTTTAAGCAAATCACTTTGAGTCCAATTATCGGATGTCATCGATGCTACGTTGAAATGGCGAACACCATCCAAGTAATTGATGTCCTCTGTAATTATTTGTTAATCATGCGCGGAATCAGAACGATTCGACCTCGTTACTAGAGTAGAGACGGAAATTAATAATTCGTGTCAATTGTTCGATCGTGTTCACAAATTCAAATGCGGTTGAGTGGCGGAAACCATTTATAACACGTCCCATACAGCGTAGATCGCATACACGTCTTAGGATGTATTTTTGGTACTTATATATACTCTATATATATTCTTACTCTATATATACTTATATGTACTCTATATATATTCTCTATCTTAGATATACCATAAAATATTTCGTGAAATCGCGTATTCGTGTCTAATGTCAGGGATTCTCTTTCCATAAGTCTGCGTTTTCTATATTATCTTTCTTCCTTATCAGTAGGCATTCTCACAATTTGTGATTAATACTGCTCGTACAGGAATGTTGGGTTTTTGACGTTGTAAAATTTCACGTGAAATAATAATGCCTATATATTGACTAATTTATCAATTAATTAAATCCGTGTATATCAAGTTTTCTATAATTTAGTACTTTCGTGTAACTACAGAAATTTGATGCAATATAAAACTTGATTAAAACAGCGATTCATTAGGAAACGAGAATAATGATGCAAATATTTTTTGTAGCCATTATATAGGATTTTGATCGCATAATTAATCAGTATCAACTTACCAGTCTTTAACGGAAGAACAAAAAGAAGGGCAGGCGGTACACAGACCGCAATCATGATCATTTTCATGTAGACTGTCAGACTGCCGTACATCTTCTTTAGTCGTCAAAAGTCGCGATGAGAAGCGTAAAAGAAGTGCACTAGCCAGAAGTATCTGCGACAGAAATCAGAATACACTCGTTTTCGCATGGTTGGATCAATTTCGCGTGGGACTAACCTGATTGAACCTAACGCGGGATAATTGTGTTAGGGAAGTGATACATTTACACTGTACATGAGAGTGTGTGTGTAAGGGCCAGAGGGCGTCAAGGTCTTAGTGGAGACAAAAGACTGTTGCCAGATGTTAGAAGAATCTAGGATAGTCGGTTGGCGACAAGCGTGCGTGCAAGACGTTCTTCAGAGTGTAATATAGATGTATAACTGTTGTGTGGGAAATATAGTCAATTATTTGTATTCCTAAATCCTCGAATTTCCTTAACATGGTAGCAGAGCGTGGTTACTAGTTTTGCAAGATATTTAGTGCGTGGTTACGATCTTGCGAGTGAGTTTTCAGTAAAGAAAAAAAAACTTTCAGGGGAACAAAATATACTTCGAGCACGTAGGAACGCTTGAGTAAGAAAAGAAAAAAAAAGAAGAATCAATTAAAATGGAGAGATCGGAAATCATGATACCTATATTCGATGGCGAGGATTATGGAATGTGGAAGCAAAGAATCACGATGTTTCTCAAATATAAGGAATGCGAGGTTGTTACAACTAGAATGAAGAACGAAAGAGACGATGAAGACTGGGACAAAAAGGATTTGAAGGCGATAAATATAATTTATAGTGCAATATCGAACAGACAATTGGAGTATGTTAGGGAAGGAAAAACGGCGTATGATATAATAAAAAGGTTCGATGAAATGTACTTGAAAAAGTCGACGGCACTGCAGATCGTATGCAGAAGGAGATTGGAAAACATAAGACTGGAGAACTACAGTGATTCAGCATCATTCTTTAACGATTTCGAAAAATTAATAAATGAATTAAAAAATGCGGGCGCACAAGTAAGTGAGAGGGGAAAGCTGAATTACATGCTGAATACGTTACCCGAAGAATACAGCTACATAGCGGACATAATAGACGCATTGAAAGAAGAGAATCAAACGGTAGCGTATGTGAAAAATAAAATAGAAATAGCAGAGAAGAAAAATAAATCCAATCGAGGAGAAAGGCAAACGCCTTTTCTGCAAAAAAGGAAGGATGCTTCAGATGTGGAAGATTAGGACACTTTGCGAGAGAGTGTCAAAATGGCGTCCAAGCGGGAAGCAGTAACGGCTATTGGCATGGGCCAACACGTGGTCGAAACAGAGGAAGAGAGAACAAAGGCAATACGAGCAGAGGACGTGGAAACTTTCATCGTCAATCAAGAACCGGCACGGGCGAGCATGGAAACTCAAGAGCAGGCATATGGACAGCAGTGAGACGAATGAAATAAGTAAGAACGAAATAGTGTGGCTATTAGATAGCGGTTGTACCGATCACATAATTAATAATATAAATTATTTCGATAAATCTATCGACCTAAAGGAACCGGTAAATATATATTTAGGCGATAATAGACCGATAAAAGCGACAAAAGTTGGGAATGTTATAAGTCATTTTGAAGCATTCGGAAAACAAAATAAAATAAATATGAGGAAAATATTTTACGCGAAAGAAATGTCCGCAAATTTGATTAGTTTAGGTAAACTAACAGACAATAAGAATACGGTTATTTCCAAAGGAAATATTGCGAAAGTAATAGATGAGGATAATATACTTACAGCTGTAGCGTTCAAAGAGAATGGGGCATATAGAATAAAAAGTATATTGAAAGGGAAGAAGCACTTAGTAAACAGCGCCGAACGTAGTGGTATGAGTAAAAAGGAAAGATGGCATAGGCTGCTAGGACACGTAAATTTTAAATATTTAGAGATTTTGGGTAAAGAGCAGCTAGTGACTGGCATACCGAATGAATTTGAAAAGGAACTTTTGAAATGTAGGGTGTGTATAGAAAGCAAAATGCATAACTTACCTTTCAAAAATAATCGAAGTAAGGCTAAGGAAATAATGGAAATTATTCATACGGACGTATGTGGTCCCTTTAAGACTACCGGATTCAATGGAGAAAAATATTTCATTTCATTTATCGATGATTATAGTAAAATAGCTAGGATCTATTGTATAAAATCAAAAGATGAGGTCTTTGATTCTTTCGTACAGTTCGTAAATGAAGCCGAAAATTTAACGGGCAAGAGGTTAAAAATATTAAGATGCGATAATGGTAAAGAATATTTAAATAATCGAATTTATAAATTTGCTAGGGATAAAGGTATAAGAATAAATAATTGCCCAACATACGTACATGAATTAAACGGGACAGCGGAAAGGTATAATAGAACAGTGATGGACATGGCGCGTTGCTTGTTAGCGGAAGCGAAAGTACATAAAAGGTACTGGCCGGAAATAGTTTGTACAGCGGAATAACACCAGCTCAGATAAATGACCCTCTAACTTACCTTTGTCCTCATCGACGTCAGTGATTTTAAAGCTAGTTATAAAGTGCACTTCTCAGCCAGCGTCCACGGCAGTCAATATTATTTAACGGGTCTTAACGCGATGTAAAAAGGGAAAAAGGAGGAAAGAAGGAACAGGGAAGCAAAGAGGAAAAACGAATTTTTCATTTTCTCGAAACTGGATCAAGTTTCAGGCTGCTCGCCAAAGAGTCTGTAGCTAACGAGACAAGATTAGACAAACCACGCTTTAAAATTCCCACAGAACTATAATAATCCTCGAAATCAATACGATTCGTCGATCCATCGCCTGATTAAAAAATGAGATAGGATGAAGCTCACTAGTCGGCCTTTGAACTTTCAATAGTGATTCTCTGTAAATGCTTGAAATTGACGCTTGGATTCTTTCCAGATTAACTAGCTTTGCCCCTCCCTCCCTTTATCTATTTTCTTAGATCGACTTAGACTGCCACAACATATTATCTTTCTTCTTTTCTTTTCTTTTCTTTTGATCTTTTAAAGCCCTAAATCGCTGGCTATTTTGTATACTATATATTTTGTACACTCAATTACTCTGTAAGTCATAAGTACATATGTTTTACAACGTTATTTGTCATATTTCAGTTAAACCCCAGAAAAGCCAGAAATATATTTTCAGCATATTTAAACGCGCCCCTGGCAAAGATCTCAAAAACGAGTTGCGGCACAATTTAAAGCGACAAATAGCATCGCGTGTCTCGTTGTGGTAACACACGGTTCGCCAGCTTTTTAAAAGCGCTCTCCGTTTGCTTTTTCCTCTCTTCCTTGTCTCTTCGTTTTTTCTTAACGAGCAAAATCATTTTCGCGAGGACGAGAGTACGGAAATGACGTACTGGCAATTTTGTTTTGTGATAATACAAGCAGCTCGGTTACAGTGAATTAAACTTGGCCCCAAGCTTCTACTTATCCCTACCTTCCTTTCCTTTATTTTCCCTTCTATATCGGTTTTGCGGTTTTCCACATTTCCATCACAATAAACCATGTTTTTTCTCGATTTTACATGTTAGCCAATGATTCACGGCAAAAGCGTCGACTGTAAAAATATTTGTAGTTGCAATAGCAACAAGTATGTTTTCTCAAATAGAAAATATTGGGAGCGTACTAGTGACGAGGGCCTCAGGCTTGATAACGAATCCGTGACCAACGGGAGGACAGGTCCGTTGCTCTAACTCACACGTGCACCACTCCCTGCTCGTAAGGCACTCGACTTCCTTCACCGATCAGCTCTCCAGCAAGACTGCTCGTCATCCAAACGACGCCACCGAAACAAGACTCCGGTCGAGTGTCTCAGTACACACGATCCTCCGATCGACGTACGATTGCTATCGGTTTGGATACTTGCGATTGTTTCGTTATGGCTATATTAGGCTCTAGGTTGCAAGGTTAGAGTGTTGTCCTGAAGTTCCAGAGGGGCCCCGGCGTCCTTTCGTCTCCGACTCGGCCATCCTGACAGTTACACGTCCTCGTGTGTGGCCTGCTGGCTTAGTCTACGCGTCGGGGCTTCCACCACGTAGGCATCGACCCGGCGCTCGTCCACGGGGCAATGTTTTTCTTCTCGCCGCGATGGACAGCGAGACGCGATGTGTCCCGGCATGTGGCAGTGAAAGCACAACGCTTTTGGTGGTGCAGCCGGTCGGCTTTCCTCCGGGCGTCGGGGGTCCTTCTTCGGTTCCCACTTCGCCCTCTTGCGGCATTCGAATGTCGGATGTCCGTAAATACCGCAGTGG
>NW_022885076.1:0-17721 GCF_011952205.1 Bombus bifarius | reverse complement strand
CGGCACTCGACAACAAATACCGCCACTAACTAATACCGGACAACGGTAGCGCAGTGGTTAGCGCCTTAGGTTACGAACGTTCGGGACTCGGATTCGAATCCCGGCGCCCGTAGTCCGATTTTTCTTCCACGCATCTAAATTAGAAAAATATAGCAGTACCCCAGCAGCGACATCTACAGCCAGCAGCTACAATTATTACAGACAACATAGACGCCTCAGATCGAATTAAGATCTATTTGCAGATGCTTCGATGAAAAATTATCCAAATGTTTTTCAATAGCTTTTCTACCCTTCCAACATCATTTTTGCCGATTGAAAGTATAAAATCGTACACGAACGTACCATTTCTCCCTTCTTATTAAAATATTATACTATTGCATCATTAAAATGTTGAAACGTTAAAATATAAAATTTCTTTCATCGAGGCATTAAGGTACAACCTGTTATCGTTCTTTTGTTAAGATCTCTTCGATAGAAAAAATGAAGCTTCTACATCTTTTATTTCATCGACAAAATGTTGTTTTAATTGAATTGTTGAGGTTCTTTTGATCAAAATGATACCGAACATGAAAGTAATCCCGAAAAGTTCGATTAGACGCATAATTCGATTAGCTACGTTGGAGATGGACTTCCTTCGGACATGACATTCTGAGATTGAATACGCGAGGCTTCTTTTCGCTCTAACATATACAACTTCCATCGTTTGCGAATTAGTCCAAGTTGATGCAGGCACCGCTACGAGGGTGTAATTAATTTCTAATTTCAATATCGTGTTATATCTCAGTTGCTTTCTGTGTTCCTTATTGTTACGTTCGATGTATATAGAACGTATAACCCCAAATCAGGTACTTGCCGTCAATTTGTAAACAGTGATTGTTAACAAATTTTAAAATATGATGTAGAAGAAAATGTTCATCACGTTAAAAATGAAAATTGCCGGACAAAATAGAAGAAAGGCCTCGATGTAACAATATAGATAATTGCATTGTAATGACAATTCTGCCCGAGCAGTCGAGGTAAACAGGCGCGAGTAAATGTGCTCCAGTGTTAGTGCGATAAATAGTGAATTTAGGAGGTTAAAACGTTAACGAACACTGTCACATGGTAAAAGTTTCAAAATGCAACAACCAATACCGCCGCCAAACAAAAAAGGGTGACATATGTTTCATAAATCAAGCTACAAATACGTTAAGCAGAAAACAACCAATTAGCAAAGAACAGGAAAGCCTATAAAAGAAATGGAAACGTTGCAAAAGCAGGAAGAAAATAGGTACAATAACGAACTATCCTATCAAGATGAAAACTGGAAGGTAGCAACAGCTCACAAAAGGCGTAAAATAATCCTAAATACAAGCGCTATAAAAATTCCCGATACAGAAATGCACCAGTGGCTACAGGACATCCCACTCCGAAATTCTTTCAGCTCACTGATAAAAGACGAAGATACGAGTTCAGAGGAAGAAATGACAACACATATCGTTAAACCACCACCGATCTACATTCATGCTCAAATAACAGATACCCTTATTGAACTATTAAACAACACTGTCGGAAGAGAAAACTACAGTATAAAGGAATTAAAACTGGAACAAGTCAAAGTGCAAACAAATACTCCAAAAATCTTTCGAAAAGTGGCGCAAGTATTAAACATACTATACATCATACATACCAGCTCAAAACAGAAAAGAACCACAAAGTAGTAATTAGAGATCTATACCCAAGAACAAACACCAAAAATATATGCAAGGAACTAACAAAAATCGGGCACCAAGTAAGAACAATAAATAATATAACCAGATACGATACAAAACAGTCATTGTCACTGTTTCTAATAGAACTCACGTGGCGTGGAGTCTGCTTTGTGTAGAGAGTCGCCGGACGTAACAAGCAGATATATTTACGAAGGCGTTACCGAAACCAAGATTTCAATATTTACGACAAAAATTAGGTCTGAAAAATAACAATGATGTTAAAAAGTAATCGTTTGTAAAGATTTCGAGTGTTAGGGAGGGTGTTGAAGTAATACTCACTTCTAGGAAAACTACATCTTCTCTAGTATTTAGTTCTCTTAGTCCCCGATGCTATTGAGTATTGTTTAGCTCTAAATCAATTTGAAGGGCCTCTCAGTCTCATAGCCTTTTTTAGGAATATGCCATGCACAGATGGTGCAGCAGGGTATATATAGACGGGCCAGTTTTCGTAATTATATAAATACCCATAGACTCATGGCTTCGAAGCTCTGTTGTAATGTAACGCTGCCACAGTGTGGTTCTGGATTAGTATACGCTGTACTTATACTTATGCTTATATTTATACTTATACTTACAGTTACACTTATACTTAAATATATTTCTGTTACACATTCATCACGCGTTCCTCGAAGAGATAACTTCAACAAAGGTGGTTGGAAAATTCTTCAGCTTGCTCTTCGTTGCTTCTGGCTCATGTGTTGTCCGTTAATCTGATTGCTGGGATTAGTTTAATTGGCTCCTTTATTTTGTTCGTGGCTTTCCATAGGAAATAGTTGGAATTCTCGTACGCAGAAAATGAATCTATGAATTTTGAGAATTCGTTATTATTATGATCTTTTATTTTACTTTCTATTTCCTTTGCAAGTTTGTTTAGATGTTTTTTTGCTTTCACGTGCTCTATGTTTTTGTCATTTTGCTTTCGCTTACCTTTTTCCCTCTGATTTTGTCAAGAAAGTCTTGCGGAATTATTTTTGTTTGCCTGTTATTTGGTTCATAAGTAGTAGTTGCCAATGCTACTTCTATAATCTCTGTCAATGTACTGCCTGTTCGCAGTGGTGCATATACTGCTACATCTGGAAGTAATTGCCGTTAGTTAGTATCGTAACGGTGGTTGCTTGAGCGTATTACTGATGGATTTGGCTATGTTGGTGTTAAGGGTGGCGATTGGTTAGTTACTTGTGCATAACTTCGGCTACCAAAGGTGTTGGTGTTTCCATGGTTAGAGTTCTATACATATTGTATTGTTTGCTGTTGGATCTGATTCCGTAATATCTACTCGCTGTATGTTCTGCTTCGAAGCGTGTAGCAGGAGGGTGTGAGGAAAAAGCAACACCATGTTGATGATCATAGAGATCAACTTTTATCTTAGATATATGATTATTATGATTATATTATTCTTATTTTATATCTAACTAATGTCTAATAAATGTTATATAAAATAAATATTTTTTCATTATTAAAATCCTTTGTAAACTCTATAATTTTATTATAATTTAGCTTCCTCAATAAAGAATTTAATAACATTGAAAATTTTTAATCATGGGTAATATTTTAAATATGACACTATTTACGTATGTTATAGGTAATGTTAATAGTTACACAATTTTTTAATAAATTAAGAAAAAACTAAAAACAAACTTACTTTCTAATATATGCGTCAAATATAAAAGCATTAAAGATATGTGTACATATTTAATTTGAAAATTGTGGTCTTGTTAAACTTGTTTGTTGGTAATAACAATGCATGTTTAATAATGGTTCATAATTAATATTCATTTAAACAATGCTTTCTGTAATAAATGGAGCGGTCAGCGCAGAGCAAGCCTACGAATAAGATTCGGAATCTAGAACCAACCAGAGAGCAAACATCCCAGAGACTCCTCAACGGCAATAGCTACTACGGTAAGCTGGAAATCTGGATTCATTTTTACATTACCGTGTGAGAAAATTAATAAGCTCGATTAGAATCATGTCCACATCACGAAAAGACAAAATTGGAACTATTGATATCGCTTCTATAACCAGAGCTATGGATAAGTTGACTCGTGCCATACTCGAGCAAATCGAACTTCTTGCGCGACGTATAGAAGAAACGCAACGAGTAGCCGATAGTGAAAACAAAAAACGTGCAGCAGAGATAGAACTATTAGGAAAACATATCTCTAAAATAAATTTAGGACATGACGCTACTACTGAATTAGGCTCCTTTATTACCACGGACGAATCTAATGCCAGCAATGTTCAGAGAAAACGACCACCTGTAAAACCTAACGAAACGGACGATATGGACAGTGAAGAAGGAGCAGTAAGTTGTGACAACCCCACGTACAATGCAAAAACCTGCCTAGATTTTATCCCTATACTCAATGGACAAGACGATATAGGAGTAGAAGGGTTTATTAAACGGGTAAGAGAAGCTCGAGCCGAATGTCGAGAAAAACGCATATTATTACGACTAATTCTAACGCAAAGAATCATTGGAGAAGCGGAACGCAGTATCCGCCACACCGAAATCGAGAATTACGAGGACCTGTTTGAAAGCCTCAGAAAATTTGTATCCGTGAATATTACATCTAATGGAGCTCGTGATAAGTTGCAACGCACGCGACAAAACGTTAACGAATCGGTACACAGTTATGTGAAGAGGTTCCGACACAACCTCAACGAACTGATATACGCGCTTCAACACGAAATTCGCGATCCAGTACGTCGAGCAGTCGCCATAGATCTTGAAACTGAACGAGCGACCAAAGTTTTTGTCCTAAATTTAAAACCCAAAATAGAAATACGCACATCGACTACAAGACCAAAGAATCTCCAAGAAGCACAAGATGCAGCTTTCGAGGCGGAGTTAGTCATAAGGAAAATCGAACGCAACAAAAAAATAATAAGAATAATGAACCAACCAATTGAGAGAGCCAAAAACCGATTCCAAGGAACACCTAAACCAATGCCAAGAAACTTCCAGCAAGCTGAACGAACGCCACTTAACCAAAGAACTCAACTGAAATGTTTCAAATGCAACCAAATCGGACATGTCTCCAGTCAATGTAGAAATTTTCAAACACCCAGCCAACATCCGCGACAACGAAGTAACTATCAACGAAACCGGAAGAAAATATTCATAAAGCATCTACGGACGCTAGACCCCAGGATTGTGAAACATCGCTTCGTCTGGAAAACAAGGACATCCATACCTACGGGAAGGACTAACTTGGACTACGGTCATCCTCGGCGACGAATTCTTAATCCACGAAACCAGAAGGCCTTTGGAACTGGAAGCATCTACGGAAGCTAACAAATCAAGGTAAACGCTGGATTCATTTTACATATAGAGGCAGACTATCTAGCTTTGAACAAGACTCAGACAAAGAGTTAGCGACATTTAAAACGATGTGGAAAGGTAAAGCATGCACTGGTAGGGACGAACAAAGTATTAAAATGACAAACCAACTACGGGAGCAAATCGCGCGACTGCGAAGAAGCATGGACCTTTTCCAACAAGCAAAAGAAGAGGGTCAACGCCTCGATAAAAAATCGAATTGCTACGAAAAACAATTGACGAAATCGAGTTAAGAAAACTGTTAAAGGAGACTATTAAAGCAGCTACTAGTCGGAGTTATCAGGGTAGTTTAGTTTCTAATAATTTGAACAAAAGCTTGGAGAAAACAGACGTTACTGTAGGAAATGAAGAAATGGTTTTGAAAGAATTTTCAAAAGAATTGCAGTCTAATGTAGAAAATTCTTATGAAAAGAAAGTATCAATTGACACCGCTTCACAGGATTATATTTTCATTAAAACAGACTTGATGTTTGATGTCAATAGCTCGACAGAATACCAGAAAGAGTCTGTGAAACGAAGGAAAGAAGATATTGCAGTGTTGTATAATGATTTGTCACCATCTTCGTCACAAGATACTCAAAATTTACAAGAATGGTTTGACAAAAAAAGTAAAAGTTTAGGAGAAGCAGAAAAAGATCATAACAAGAAGGATAATATTTCAATGAGAAATATTTCGGACGGCGATACAAATAAAGAAAACCAAATTGAAACGAAGGAATTAGAAGCAGTTAGTAAATCAACTGCTGAAAATGATACAAAATCAATAGACAACGTTGAACAAAATATATCATTAGAATCCATACAAAAAGCAAGAGATAATGCTTACAATAATGAACATTTGCTTATAGAGGAAGACCAAATGATGACAGCGAAAATTGCGTGTGACACTACAGAATTAAAAAATTCAGCAGATCTTATGTCGAGAAATTCAGATGCTAATACACAAAAGAAGTCTTTAGAGAATAAAGATGACAAAAGTCCATCTCCATCTATGTTAGATAGTAGTAAACGGAGCAGTCGTTATAATGTTGCTGCAAAGCCTGCTACTTCGCCAAAATTTGAAGAAATTGTTTATAATCAAACCAGACAATCAAACACAAATAAAATTTTGCGAAGCGCTTTAAAGACGAAATTAATCGAAGACAAGTCTGAAATTATTAATAAACAAAAGGCATCGGAAAATGTAGAAAATAAATTTGCCAAAGAAGAAAAAAAGAGGTGTTAAACAAAAATCAATTTCAGATAGTGAAAACGAAACAACTGATAAGTTCGTCAACGAAGGGAAGTTCTTTTAACGAACACAGCTAGTGATAGCGATAGGTATAAATCTGTAGAAAATGATAATGCAGTAACGGGTGTAATAGCAACTGATGAAGCGAAACATAGAGGCAGACCTAGGAGATCGGATAAAGTCGAAGTTAAAAAAGATGAAGATACAAGGAAGATCCTACAAAATGAGAAGGGTGGATTAGAAGAACAAAGAAAACTCGAAGAAGATACAAAAGAAGAAACTGCAGAGACAGAAGTCAATTCACAAGGTATATTAAATAATAAGTGCGATTTACTTGATACCGAAAGAGCTATTGAAATTAATGATACGGTTCAAGATATTAAATTTACTGAAGGTAGAAGCTGCACTCAAAATGATATGGAAGATGTAGTAGAAGATTCACAAGAATTATCTAATGAAAGTAAGTTATCAGAAATAAGGATTGCACTTAACAAAATTGAATATACAAAAACTATTTTACGGAATAAATTAGAAAGAGAAAGAGGAGTAAGGGAAAAGAAGAAAATGTACAGACAGAAATTATTTCAAAAAATATATCCGATGATAAATGTGATTTGCTTTAGAAAAAAAAAAATATATTATCCACAAACTACATTAGGAATTTATCTATTTTAGTGAGGAGAAAGAGAAAGGATAGAGGAGTTGATCAATAGACTGTGGATTTTGAAGCGTTTATGAAAAACTTACAATTTTAATAAAATAGTCAATGTAAAGTCTTTGTTATAATATTCAGATAGATAGATGAAAAAAAAACTGAATTTGCATAATTACTCATGGCTTATTGATCAATCATGCGACTCGTTCAGAGGTAACTCGAGTTGTAAAGGCGACAATTTATAAAAAATGGTATATCTGACGTACGATGCATTTGCTCATGTTAAACTATTTAAATAAGTATAAAAATCACGCGAAAAAAAATCTACTGAGAATAATGTTGAACTAGTTAATAATAATAAATCATATAGTGAAACACAAACCTTAAATCAAGATTTTAAGTTCAAAAAAAAAAGAAGAAAAAAAGAAGAAAGAAGTTGATAAAATGACAGCAACATGTAGCAGCAGGCGAGAGAAAATAAGCCAAATTTCTAAAAGAAGAAACGATGCTCAAGAACTCGAAATTTCTCGAGTGGATATGCTAAACAACGAATTTAATGAACAGTTGAAAGAACGTGAAACAGCAATAGAAGACTTACATCAAATGTTATAACATCAATCGGAAATTCATAAAGTTACCTTAAATGAAGCAAGTTTGAAAATAGGAGAACTCTCTGATAAAATTAAATGTTTTAAAGGAAAAGATAGCCAGATACCGAAACGTAATGAATTACTCGAAGAAGAACAGAATAAATGGAGAAGTTTAGAAAAAATGATTACAGAAAAACTTGAAGAAGAAAAATCCCGTTAGGAAACAGCTGAAGACGAAGTGAGAAAGCTTTCCAAATATAACGAGCAACTTCTAAAAGATTATCAAGAAATCCATAAAAAAAAAAGAAAAAAAAGGTAAAGAATTAAACATGTACCTCAACTGAAAGATAAAATCAATCGACAGGATTTATATGCGAAGAACATAAGAACACAATATATAGAACAGCACAAGATGATCGAAAAATTGAGAGCAAAAGGAAAACGTGTGCATAATAAAGGTAAAGAGAACACATAATGTATCTTCACCAGGGGCGCATGATCCAAAATTAAATAATAAAATAAAAGATTTTGTTACTGAAAAGTTAGAGAGATTTCATGACAACAAAAGCATTGCCTGTGCAGAGTGCAGTGTATCAATGTGCACTAAAAATGCAAGCAACGTGACGATTACTTTTAGAGCACCACAAGCACCACGAAAACACAATCAAGACCAAACAAGATCAAGTTCAAAAGTGAAGTTACGTGAGCTTATTACTGCTAACGACCAAAAATTGAATTACGATCCCGAGCATCAACTCGCTGATCTTCAAGTAGAATGTTCCGACAAAGACAGGACGACACAAGAGTTCGAGAAGCACATAGAGGACATGAAGGAGGAAGTGCAAAAATTAGAATTGCAACTCGACGAGTTACAAAAAAAAAAAAAAAAAAAACACACGCACGTAAAAAGAGTTCAATCTTTTGGAATACAAATTGAAGAACTAACAATAAAATTAGATGAAATAACATAAGTCACAAATATGAAGTTGACTTGCTGGAACAAAAAAAAAAAAAAGGCCAAACTTAATTCATGTGTTAGTAATTCAATGGAGGAACGTGAAGCTGGAGCTAAAGATGCAAAAGAGATAAAATGTAGTTCTTGAACCACAAGGACAAATAATCTGCCCTTCAATGTGAACTAGACGAACTAAAGGGTGAATATGAAAAAGTGGGTGATTTTGGATATAAATATGAAGAAGAAACTAATAAATTGAAACTGGATTTTGAAAAATAAGAAAAATGATCCTTGTCAATGAAAATAAATTTGAAATATTGCGTAGGGTAGAAATTAAAGGTAAAGTAAAAGATATGAACGAACAAAATAATTTTCTTAGAAAAGAACTGGAAAACGTCCAAAAACTTTCCAAAGATGTTAATAATCGCTTACTCGAGGCGAACCAAGAATTAAAAGATTCACATAGAAAACACACTCTTATTTGAAAATTGAAAAAAAAGAAAAAAAAACATCAGGAAGAATTAGGTGATATAATAAAACTTCATGATGAAGAAAAATATAAACTGATACAGCATTGGTGTTCTGTAGAATGTCAAACTGCCATAAAGGGTTACATTGATGGAAAAGTGCAGTAAATATTTAAATAACAATCCATGACTTCTTAAGTAATTGTAACAATCTTGATGTTTTACTATGGAACAACTAGATGAAGTGCACAGTGACATTAATAAAGTAGAATCATCGATAAAAGTAGATGTATCTTCTTCATTAATATCAGAATCAACGACTGATATTATAAAGAATGTGCATGATATTCCAGAAAATCAAAAAAAAAAAAAATAAGTCACAGGAATGTACAGATAATACAATTCAAGATGGTTTAGTAGTAAATAAATGTGATGTAACAGATTTAAATAAAAACAAAAAAAAATTTTTAAAGTAAGGAAAGTAGTGAGACAGAGAGCATAAAGAACGCTGCGATTAATGAAGTAGAACAAAAAATAATAAATAAGGACCCACAAATTGATGATCAATATAAAAAAAAAAAAAAAAGATGAGAAATTTCAAGAAGAGCAAGGAGAGAATACAACTGAGATTGGAGATCATTCAAGATATGCAGGTGACACATCTTTAGATAAAGAATATTTTATAAAGGAAAATAAGTAGTTGGGTTACGACTCAGCCTTCTTACTACCACCCAAGTACCAACTTTACGTGACACTCTCGACCCTTCCATCCCGATAATCCCAATCAAAATTCGAATGAACCACCCAACGGAACGAGCATCGATCCCTATAGAATCTCTTTGAGCATTCTTCACTAAGGAATTGTCGTCTTTTACCCCATTACGTTCTTCCATCACAATCTTCGTAATGGTAAATGAAAAAGTAAAACTTTTTTTAAAACGCGATGGCGCTATCACTTTCTAAAAGCGTCGTCTTTACATTTCCGATGGCCACGGGCACATCCGACTGCCAGATATACAATGTATTATAAGAGTATCATTACCATACTTTTCATGAAAAGAGCAATTTTTCTTGATAACTATACTCTGTAACATAGATTGAAGTCGCTGATTTGATCCCTCTGATATCGTTGTCTTATGAGAGTCTCGCCTGGTCTTGATTGGTTCTGTTGACTCTTATCGTTGTGAAAAATCGATTCGTTGTGTACCTTTTTTGTATAGAGTATTATTTTGTGGTAGAATATAATGTTGTAATATTTGTGGTCTTTACTTTACTAATTTTGTCACTGAGCCGCTCTTTGGTTCGTTGAGCGATTCATATTCCGCATATATTCCGTACTTGCTTCGCTTGGTACTTTTATAATTTTCGCAGTTACAATAAAAAATTTAATTCTTAACAGATTAAAGATTTAACCTCTTGCTCTATAGTGTACAATAATTTTTTTTTTTTTTTTTTTTTGTATAGGTTATGTGATCCATAGTTTGAGTAAGTAGTACATATATATATATATATATATATATATATATATATATATATTTACGTGACAAGCTTTCATTTCAATCTATATTTAAGATTAATATTTTATCAGTTTCTGTTCGTAACAACATCGAAGTAGTCAATAAGTTTGAAGAGTATAATTAAGGAAGTTATGAAGCAAGAGGTTAAAAACAAATTCTGAAAGAGGTCATGTACAACTCAGTAGTACTGCTTTACATTACTTTGCGAATTACTTTTCAAGCATAAAAATAGTTTAACAGCCACTTATAGTTACTTTCTTACCATTACATTCATTAAATTCGTTTGATTTTGTAAACAAAATAACCACGCTGACCAGTCTCTCATTTAAAATAGAATTATTTTGTCATATATCCAACAGTTTACTTTCTCTTCGAAAATATTATTAATAATTTTATCAATTTCGTATACTTCCATCCTTCGTATAAGTGACAATGGATCAGAAGAGTTTCATAGCAATATTGAACAACATACAGTCAACTACAACACCATTAGATACATCCACCATACAGTCAACTACAACACCATTAGATAACAGCAATACAATAGATTATAATTTTCTACGTGTCATTGATTCATCATCATCATTTTCCATTTTTTTAGCATATGTAAAAACGTATCTGACGTAATCTTACCTCGCTCTTTGAGTACAAAAATCCATTCAAATGAAACAAAGGGAAAAGAAATAAGAAAACAAACACTCATATACGAATCTTCATTACATAACTGTATGTACTCCTCGAGGTATAATTACTCAGACACGTTACAGCGTACCTTCTTCGTTCCCTGATGGCTGATGTTGATCGTTGACGTTTATAATGAAAGAATTTCGTCAACGGCGCCATTTGGATCCTTGTTGAAAAATTAAAATAGCCGCAACAGCACCATTAAGCTCATCACCCAGAGTAGCTCTTGTTGCTGAGTCGTGGAGGAATTATTATCATCAACGACAAAAACTATACCAGTTCCGGTAACGTTCTTCAGATGATCCAGGCACTCGAACTCGCAACATCGCTCTCCAGCACGGAATTTCTTGCACGTCTGTAGTAAAAAGAAATCGATCAATTGTACAGATCAATCGTCACTCGACTGCTCGAGAATTCAGATCATCCAGAGAATAGAATAGAGACGTGGAAAAATGTAGTGCGATCATCGCAGTGGGAGGAAATAGGGGGATAGGGACCAAATGAATGAACGAGATGTTAAGGACAACTGACGATGAGTTCTTCTTTTGTCGAGAATTGCATGTTTGTGAATGGTTTATGGGTGGTTAGGTGGAGAGAATTGAAGAGTTTGGAGGTGACTGGAAGAGTGTTTTGGGCAAGATAGATTGCAGAATGGTTGCGGTAGCATTGTGTTAATTATGGGTTTGTACATGTAATCTTTGTATGTATCACTACATACAACCTAACGTATATCTTTAATAATACATCAGAGTTTTAGTTATTTCATAGCTATGAATTTTATACTCTATAATCTTGACGTTTTATTTCACAGAAGCGTTTGAATATCCATAAAAATTAAATGAACCAATGTATTCATTATCTTATAGAGAAGATATATTATTTTTAATTATGTTCCAATTATTTATCATGATCCTGATTTCCTTATTCTGAAAATTTGAAAGGAAGTTTTGTAGTTTGATACTTTCAGCGACAAAGGGTCAATATTGCTTTAGTATATTTCGTCACATATACATGTATATCTATATATCCACCGAAAATGCGCTTTTGTAGACAAACGCTCGATTCGCGTCATAGCTTTTAAAGCTTGTCGCATCTCAATCCGTTGGAAAAAGTTTTTCCTGTAGCATATTTTATTTTTACGAACCAACAAGGTCTTTGTTTATTTCCTTCTTTTCTTTGCTCCAATTCGCCCATTGTTTTTTCAAGGATAGTATTTCAGAGCCATTAGTCAAGTTCATTGTAACAATAAACGTACGTTTCGGAAACATTTTGTGCTGTGAAACAGAATACACTAAAGTTTGAAGGTCACATCGATTTTCGAAAGTTTATAAATGGAGGTGTATGACAGTATCACCAGCGACAGTATCACTGTCCCCAAGCGCCAAAATACGTTCTGACTACTATTTTATGTATCTCACAGAAGTATGTCTTCATTCATCATCTCCCATGCCATCCACCAACGTGTTCTTAACATGTTATCTCCTAGTAAAATATTGATGTTGAGTCAGATATCCAACTGAATAATCTTTTCGGTGTCTACTATAAGACATTTAAAACCAAGGCTCGTACACACGTGTGCTTATACGTCAGATGTAATACTTAACACGAAACCTGCTTATATTAATATTAAATTTATGCATAGTAGGATGTTCGACCTTTGTAAAAATGAAATTATAATACATACAGTTTCACCGTGGAAAAGTGAATCTTTCTAGCATGTCCACGCAAATGCAGGATAGGGGAGGACTGTGCATGCACCAAACAACTTTACGTTCGTAATTTTTCACACAAATGTACAACTGTAGGGAAAAAATTATCTCTGATTTTTCGGATGTTAGGAATCGACAATATCGCATAACGGAATGCTGTGTTCTACGTATTCTATTTTTGTTACGAAAGTGGTACAAACGAAGTCCACATAAGAATAGTACAACAAAATCGGTTGAGGTTAGGTTATCGTGCAGATATCGCGGCTTTTGCATTGGAAATCACGCAACTGCCAGTCTCGTCGTTCCTTGTAAACGAAAGAAAGGTATTGTAATCGGTCGGAATTAACATAAAACTCGTCGCATGCGACCATATGGCCTGAATGTTGAATAAACGAGAGTAGAGCGCGAGCTATGTGATTCTAACCGTTTAGGCGGAAACTAATGATTGTAACCAGAGCCGAGATATATGCCAATATTACTTTGCTCGACAAAGCGTATAAGATGAGGAGAGAATCGCGATAAGGTAGAACAAGAGACAGATATTCTCTACGTAAAGCAAGTCTGTCAACTAGATTGAAATCCTATAGCTATAACTACAGTGAATCCATATTCTGGCGAATTGTCTTTTCACAAATGAAGCTTCTGAAGAACGGAATTGATACAATAACTACTGTTCATTCATAACTACTGTTGTAAGAATCTATATATTTGTCTATCTATATCTATATATATCGATCTATATATATTTGTCAGAATGTCATTTTATCAAAAAACCCATCCTCTGTAATCATAGTTTAACGAAGCATAATTAATAGAAGAGGTAGAGCGTTAAGTGGAGATGATTTAATCACAGTTAAGTAGATAAATCTCTATATTAGTCTCTTTAATTAAAATGTCCTACGTTTTATTTGCGTCATTTTTTTCCTTCATCCAATTTAAAATGTTTAAATAACAATAGCCTATACAGTATAATTTTATGTAAAAAAAATTGATTATACCATGTTTATTACAGATATTTAACATTTTTGTGTACATACAAAATTTAAATTATACCTCGCTTGAGAACAAAAATTCTATTTATTTTCCTAACATGTACTAATAATTATTGATCAAACTAGAAAAAGCTGGAGGAGATTACTTAGGAAGATTACTTAGCATCTTATATTCCTGGCAAGGCTCGAACGTTTTATCTTCCTTTAGATTTTCCTAAGTTTCCATTTTTCTGACTTGCTATTTTAGTTAGCTTAGTATACGTGCTATACATAGGTATGTATAGTGTCATGATCGCGACAGTCGTGAGTTACCCACGCTTTATCCTCTGTAAACTATTTATAAAAGAAGAACAAATTACATGTTAGAACTTTCATTCAATTTACCAATACAAATAATTTTAAACAAGAAAAAAGACCTAATGCAGTGGTTTCAACTTAAACATATGCAACAGTTATTTACGAATAAATAGTATAAATCTTTTAGCAACATGAAATTCGCGATATTTATTCAAATATTTATATTTACAGTGCGCCATCAGCAAAGAAAACGTGTTTATCGAAACGTGCGCTATCGATTTTATGCTTTTGCCACGCAAACAGGGAAATTGCAACTCAAAATTGAATTCGCACTGCAAAGCGTCGACGTTACGACATCAATTACATACTTTAAAAACACCGAAGGTATCACACGGAATCAGAGAGATTCTATGAGAAGTTAAACGCATAGTCACCCTATTGGGAATAGGATTGCTTTGATTCGAGCTCAAACATAGGGAAAGCTGAAAGAATCTTTTGCGGATCTTCCTTCTTCTCTACGTTGGATTTTATACAAAACGACTTTAACCTTTTCAAGGAAATACGGAAATAAGGATTTTAGATAGAGAGATTTATCTGGAAGGAAATGGATAGTTGAAAGATTTTTTCTCTTTGCAGAGATTCAAGCTTTAAAGAACGATCAAATATGTGCGCAGCTGACTTACGCGTGAAGTTATTATTAAAAAAAATTGTTGCATTTAAAAGGATAAATATTAATTTAAATTTAAAAAAATTGTTTGTTCAATTATCATAAGTTTAATTTAAATTTAAAAAAATTGTTAGTTCAATTATCATAAGTTTAAAGATATGTAGATATTGTATTTACATATCGAAAATCAGACAGCAATATTAATTAACACACCTAGTCAAACGCACACGTACTTTAAAACCGTGCTTTAAAATCGATATTCGCTGAAACAATACATCGCTCTGCGCTTCCAATTTGTTTTCGCACGAAGAATCAGTCCACTCATTGTTACCGTCACCATCTCTACCGTAATCTATATTACTCGAATAAATTCTATATCTTGATTGGAAAATCACATATTTTAACGAACTTCCTTATTTTTTGTTTTTTATGACTTTAATTGGCAATTTCCATAATGTTCTATAACTTGACAATAGACTGATAATATTTCAGGATATATATATACATACATCATGTTTTTGAGGATTCTGTAGTAAAATATATTATAATAAATTATAGGAAAAACAAACTATTTAAAAAAAAATTACCACCTTCGAGTAATAAATTATAGAAGGTTACCAATGTAATTTAAAACTTAAAAATAATCTATTACACGTAACAAAGAAAAAGATTTCTTCGCAAACGGTAACTCGAAAATTACTATTTGGGTTAAGAATTCATTTTCAAGGTTCTACAAGCACGAGTATCTTATGGATATGAGATTTTCAGTGTACATTTTAGTAACCATATTTCATATTGCATGCTGCGGTCCAAAAAAAATCCGCAGTTAATATTCTGCTAATCCCTGCTGCTTTTAAAGACCATAAGTAGTCGTCCGTAAGGTTTAAAAGATTTCGAGTAGATTTGTATTACGTATTTTATCTTCTAATTTTTAAAGAGAGGGTCGTGTTTAATTAATTGAAAATGACGAAACTGTAATGGGACATTATTATCAAATATTAAACGTGGTTCCATTGGGTACTTTTACGGTCATTGCGAGATATATATGCATTATACGTTGCTATTAGCAACGCGTAGCGATGAACGATGGAGAGCAGTACCTTCGTTATCTCGTCTCGGTTGTGTACATATCAGTAATGCACAGTACTCGTACTAAATATCTTACAAATTCCATACAGATTTTCAGATTAGTTTCGAATAATACCAACACGACCATGATAGTCACAGTACAGTATTAAATAGTGCCACTATGCATAATACACTCCTAAAATGTTTCTACAAATATATTTGTCCGAATATTTTTGTCAGCTACTATATCCTAACCACGATTTATTAAACAATATATAGATTTAAAAAAGAATATATAACGACATTACTTGTTTAGGCTAGATTGGTTTAACTTGTATAGTTTTAATAACTGTGTAAGATCAAACAAGAACTTATCGTTAGTTTGGCGAGATTTGATTACACGAAGCAACATAATTGCTTTGAAACTCAGGACAGAAAACAATGTCAACCGGTAGACGCGTTTGTCTGGTGAACGTGTAACGCGTGAATAATAGATAGCGACAATCACGCGAACGCTAGTTACAGCTGACATGGCTTACATTGTAGCATTCAAACTAGAGTATACGAGCCGTAAGCGCTATTGAAAGTTCGAAGGCCGACTAGTGAGCTTCATCCTATCTCATTTTTTAATCAGGCGATGGATCGACGAATCGTATTGATTTCGGGGATTATTATAGTTCTGTGGCAATTTTAAAGCGTGGTTTGTCTAATCTTGTCTCGTTAGCTACAGACTCTTTGGCGAGCAGCCTGAAACTTGATCCAGTTTCGAGAAAATAAAAAATTCGTTTCTTCTCTTTGCTTCCCTGTTCCTTCTTTCCTCCTTTTTCCCTTTTTACATCGCTTTGTTTTACATCGCAATTTACATTTATTTGTAAAGTTTGAATCTCCTCGATATTGAAGATGTTGAAGCTGCAAGTATGTATTTCATTTTAATCCATTCGAGACCGAGATTTAATTGTAAGACGGTACCTAGGTGTCGGTACGATCTGAATGTTTAGTTGGAATGATTCTGTGTTTTACTCTCTCCAGGGTATCCTTTTCATACTTTGATTTTAAATCGATGACAATCTTAAATAGTATGCCTCATATTTTTAAAATATAAAATTATATACTATGTTATTCTATAATGTATTATGTACAGTCATATATATATATATATATATGTAGTATCGTGGACGAAAGGCCTGGGAAATATCGGGCGAACTATGAACAGTGTCGCGAGAGCCGAGGCGCCGTCGGGCCCATCAATGTGTCATCGGTCTTTTCAAGTGCATAGTTTCGTGGAAAAGACCTACGTGACCCTGGCTACGAGCGTCTGCGGAATACGTGTGCTATGGGCCTAGGAAAAGGACAACAGAGTGTTAGTCGAGAAACAGAGCGCGAGTCGAAAAGCAGAGAGTGCGAGCGGAGGAGCCGAGTGTGAGTTGAGCGGAGAGAGTTTGCGAGTGGCGTTGCCGAGAGAGTGTGGATTGCGCTGTTTTCTGTACGTTTGGTATGAATAGTTCAAGTTAATCAACAATCGTCTTTTTCTATCTGATTAACATCTCTATTGTCCACTCTTTGTAAACATATTACATCACGATATTACATAATTTTGGGGGCTCAGCCGGGATTGAACAAGACAGAAAACGAAACGGTTTAACAAAGCTATTCGAGCTAGTTGTGAATTTACCGGTACGCGGTGCGGTAAAAGACGATATCGTTGACTGTTTAAGTTTGTGTAGTGTGAAAAATGGCAAACGTCGGGGACGAACGATTGTCGGGTGAAGAGGGTTCGACGCTGGAGGAGCTGAGG
>NW_022885075.1:0-18584 GCF_011952205.1 Bombus bifarius | reverse complement strand
CTTCGGAATATCAAGAGGTATTGTAAGGAATTATAAACTCCGGGCAAAACAATGGCGCCGCTACATGTAACCGTAAAACAAGACGAATTTGTATCTTTTGACCTTCTTCTGACTATTATGACTAAACGAACTTGATCGCAAACCATTCAGTATAAACTGTGACTAAACGTCTGTATAGATATCGTTTCGCGACAAGATCTGTTTTCAATACACTAACGAGTGCACATATTGGTAGTCTCATTATTCGATCCCGTACAGCTCTTATTAAGGAAGATAGACGCCTGTGACAGTATTCAGCATGGCCAACTTTGAACAGGGCATATTGATAAGCCAGAGTAACTCACATACAAATTTTTTTTTTTTTCTTTTTACGTGGAGAAATCCTCATGGACACTCCGCTGTTGCAGTAATTGCGTAACAGCAGAGTAGTGTCGGACTCTTACCGACTAAAACTCCACGATGACCACCCGACGCGTGTGACAGGGATGCTCCAGGATTCTCTTATGAATTAAATTCAGTTGCACCCCCTTCACGCGTTCTCTAGTTCTAGCCAGTCCTAATATTTCCTGAATATTGAATTGGCGTTAGGGGGGGCCATCACCCCTAGCGAAGTCTCTCCTTATTGATATTCAGTGGAGGCTTGTCTTGTGTGCTTCGACAACTCGCATACAACCTGGTGGTACAAGCTATGAAAACACTTTTCGGGACATGAGAAGACACATTAGCACAGATAACGTACAAAAGGTATTAGAGCCCACCAAATAAGATTTGCTACAATTTGCTGTAGTTCGTCACAATAAGCCTATGAGTATCGCGTGTCAAACGATTTTCGAATTAGTTGATGCTTGGATGTTCAAGATACGGAAGCGCGGAGAGATGAGACGTTTATGTACAACTTGATCATGGTGCAACCCATTCATCAGCCAGAAAACTTCATGCACGATTTTCTAAAAAGAAAGACATTTCCCCCCTTCTTTATGTCGTACCAATCCTCTCTCGTCACTCCTTATCTCATACAGAGACAGGCCAAATAATGTTGCCGATGACGGCCAACAGCCTGGGTACATGTACGGGTCTCTTGCCTGCGACAGAATTTCGTTATGTGTAGTATGCGGGGCAGAAAAGCATTTTTGCCATTAATATGAACTAGAAGATTGCAGAAAAACTGTAAACATTTTCCAAATTTTATTAATTTCATTTCATTTCTTAAAGTCTACAAAACTGTTAATCAACATTAAGCAAATATACAAAATCTTGACGTACAGTATAATGGAGCGAATATTAGAAACGATACTACTAAATCTACAAGCTAAAATGTACTATACAAATTTTCTTCAAACTATAAAACATACAAAGTATATATTTCTGAAAATAAAAAATATCGTATCAAACACTCTTCGAACATACCTCGAACGCTCATTATTAGGTATATTACCAAACCGATACATATAATATAATATATAAACCAAACCAATGAAAGGCGCAGAGACTGGAGAACATGGGGTCCTCGAGCGTGCAGTACGCTTCAGCATCGCTGCAAACACCAACTCCCTCCGCTTGTCCCAATGCCATCTCGTACGGTGAGACTGCAAATAAAAAATATCCATATATACATCAAGATAGTAATGCGATTTCTATTCTTGCAGCACCGACGTAATACACGGTGCTCCGTAATCGCTCGAGATTCCATTTAGTTGTTGAAATCTCTACGCATTTGGTAGATAAAACGATGCGAGAAATCCTCTTGTCACAGTTAGGTCTTCCAAACCTGATCGCTTGCATTTTTCCCGCTACTTCAGCGTTGTAACGTTACTTTTATTTCTGCCAACTTAGACACGACATCGTCTAAACTGCCCACTTCAGGACACGATGGCTCCTCCCGGGGATTCTGTTGAGACGATCCCGGATTTTCCGTGTCCTCACCATTGTAGAGTTCATAATTTGTATAATTTACCTTCTTCTTCAAGCATTGTTTTTTAAATTTCTGCCATTTTGAAGCTGCTGATAATCGCCGGATGCGTAAATCATTTTTAGCTTTGGAAAGAGCGCACGTCAGCATTGCTTCAATCCGTAAATCGCGTCTGCGCATTCGGCGACACTTTGATCTTGTGCGGCGAACTTCGTCAATCCATGTTAGTAACCGTTCTGTTTCTGGCTTGTTGGCGGTTGTTTTTGAAAGTCCCTTCTTTGTCCTCGCCATGCTTTCTCAACTATTTCACCCAATTATTGAGTAAGTAAAATGTATACCAACCTGTATCCGGCTCGTGTTTGTTGTAGAACAAAACAGAAGAGATTCACACAACTGCACACAAAGGATTTGAAACCAGCGAGCAAAACACCCTCCTCACAGCACAGTCGTAAGATGACTAAGGGAAGTCTACGCTGCGCGTCTGAAGTCCGCTTTCTATACCCCCTCCCCTGTCTTTATGACGTAGTCTTACGCGCGAAAATGGAAACTAGTTCCGTGTAAAATCTTACGTTGGCCTTACATTCTAAGAATTTTTTAAAAATACTTCACTCCAATTAATTTTTAAATATATGTGCGACAATTTTAGTGCTGAATTTTATATATTTTGTACATTATATTAAAATTCTTGATTTACAGGAAATAATCAATAGCGTATGAAGGTGTACTGCACGTATTATTTGGTACGTACATTAATGTTGATGCAAAAATAATTATTCCAATGATTTTAAGTTACACACATAATAGATAAAGTAGGCTGTAGACTATGAAATTCGTATGAAATAAGCAGAGAATAGTAACTAAATAAATGTATATGTATATGGAACATAAATCTTGTAAAAATAATATATTAAATTACATTCAAATCAAATATATGAACAAGATCTATTGACTTTTAATTATTTTTTTGAAGCACTAGTATCAAATAAAATTGCGTCATTACGAATACAAAAACAATAACGTTGATATAAAAATGTCATCCCGAAACACAGTTTGACGTGATACAAGTGTATTATTTTAATTTAAGCAGAAAATATCTAATCATATTTAACAATTTTGAAAAACATACCTCTACTAAACTATCATTATCTTTTCCTATACCATCGGCAAGGCCCTGAACAGCAAGCAGTTCAGCAGTTGTTAAAAAACTAGCCAATTGTTCCCGAACCACATTTACTTCACCCTGATACATAAAATCAACCAATGCAGCCAAATCATCGAAATTTACATTACATTACGAGATAAAAATATGACCTTTTTCATCGTAATGTCTCCCAAAAACGTATTTAGCAGAAAGGATACGACATCTATAACGATCCAATTAGAAACTACCAGAGCATGTGTATCTTAAGCGGATCTTTAAACGTCGATTAAACGCGTTCTCTATCCAATCCTGGCTGAAACATAATTACTCACACCCCCAGTAACCCACCTCTAAGTCATTCCAATCAACGTACCATACGAACACGAATCCAACGCGTTCCAGGAATACAAACAACTGCCTGTAGCTGTTTAGCTGTACACGACGAGTATAATTGTTTAGGGTACTCCTCTAGTACAAAACAGACACCCAAACGACAATATTTCAACACAAAAATATTTAAAGCAATAGTTATAAAAGCATGATACTTTATACCAGGCTTGACATCAGGTATAAGCAAAAATAAATTTTTTCAAACAAATTTCAAGTTAAATCCTTAGCTTGTGTAATTATATCAAACTTGCTCAATTAACAAGGAGCAGTTTCCATCGTGTTTTGACAACTGACTCATCGATGATGTTTTTCCTTGGAATTGAAATAGGAATGTGCATAATTTTGTTCTCCGTCCACACTCAAAATACTATCTACATGCTATAATTAGGGATTCAATTTTATAATACGTTGCCTCACTTTCCATCACTGCTTTCCTACTATCAGTCTCTTGAACTGTAATATAAACCAGTCTTTTATTTCCAATACTATTCTGCATCCCATTTATCAGGAACAATACATTTTATTTGTTAATTTAATAACATGCGAAGTTCCTCATTTGTCCTAACATCAATCAATGGATAAGTGAATTGAAATCTGTAAATATAAGTATCTAGTAATACGACTTCCGAACCGACGTAATTTGTTACGTCGCGTAACACTCTACCTAGCCCAGGCCACACACCGCGGGCAAGATGGCAACCAGATGTCTTCGGATACTCACTGCGTACGCTCAATAGTCTCAAGTACCTTCCATAAATCTCAGGAATTTCCTGGTCGAGGTCCTTCAAACTGAACAAACGTCTGTTTCCGAAGCATTTCTAAAGACCTTTGTCTACTACGGCTTGACAAGGGAAGTTTTTCTCACGTATGATGCAACTTTCTTTCCACTAACCACTTTCTCTCGAGGGCGGTTAAGCCCCTTCGATTAACCAATTTTCAACGAAGCCTATTTCCCTCACTCTCTTTACTAAAATCGTCACCAACAAATCCGATGGCCCCGTGGGCTAGACACACCCATCCTTAGCTTTCCTCCGTCACAGCATCCTCTCCGAACCACACTGATTTTACATCCTTCGAACTGTCAACATCCTTTGACCGGGAATACACCCGTAGATCAGTCACTCACTCATCTCGTACATACGCACCAGCGTAACTGTCTTCTTTACAAGTTGTCAGAATAAACGGTGATATATAACTTACTATACTGTTTCATATTCATTTAACCACCTCTGTTATCTTAACCGAAACAGGGGGAACGACGATTTCGCGGCGTCGATTATCCGAATCGTAGCGAGAACTTACGCCTCTCGCTGACGCGTTTTCCTCGCGACCGCGTCTCTCCGCCAAGAGTCGTAACATTTGGTCCTTCGAGCCGGATTCAGGGTCAAGTCAAAAGTGCACACCAGTGACACCCACTATCACACAGTGCCACGTGAATCCAACACAACCAGCAGCGGAAGCGTTACCACCCCAGCGAGGTCAGTAACGTCAAGGGCCGTCACCTTCGAAGAGGTATAATCCGGTGGTTGAAACGCAACCACACAGCCTCCTGCCGCAACTGGACAATCGTCAACAGAAGTAAGTTATAACCACTCCATTCTCAATTATATAACAAATAATGACAACCGGAAACGAACTTGCCGCCTTGCGTCGACGCCGGGGCCAATATACCGGCCACTTTACACGCTTATCAAAAAAACTGGACGTAATCGAACAATCCGGCTGTCCGCGAGAGGCCAAGTTTATCCAAATCAAAAATCGTCTGGAAATCTATGAGACGGAACTCCGCGTCATTTAAAACGAGATTGTGAGCATAGACGAGGAAGCGAGCGAGCGCGGCCTTGAAATAGCAGACGAGTACAAAAAATTAGTACTCCGAGTAACCAATCAGTTAAACCACATACGACTAACTACGACGTCACAATCGACCAACGACGAATCAGCTGCCGGTCGCGAGACTGCTTCGCTTAAATTACCGGAGAATCATTTTCCGGGACATAATGCGATGACGCCACCTTCGCCATTGCCACAAGGGCCCACGGATAAAGTACCCACCATGGCGAATTCACAACCACCAGAATATAGCAGCAACACGTCTATCAGTTTCCTGGGAAACAATAATAATCTAAACAGCAACGCTATTCAGACTCCGCCGACAGAGAAGATCGCATCGACTCGAACGCCGATCGCGTCGCGAGTCACGCGTAGCTCATTGCATGACACCTGCAGCTCATCACCTACACGCGACTTGACGACAACCAAGTTCGCGTCCGCATTATCTCGACCGTCCTACCCAAGGACACTATTAGGGAAGTGATACATTTACACTGTACATGAGAGTGTGTGTGTAAGGGTCAGAGGGCGTCCAGGTCTTAGTTGAGACAAAAGACTGCCGTTAGAAGATTCTGGATAGTCGGTTGGCGACAAGCGTGCGTGCAAGACGTTCTTCAGAGTGTAATATAGATGTATAGCTGTTGTGTGTGAAATATAGTCAATTATATGTATTTCCAAATCCTCGAATTTCCTTAACATGGTAGCAGAGAGTGGTTACTAGTTTTGCAAGATATGTAGTGAGTGGTTACGATCTTGCGAGTGAGTTTTCAGTAAAGAAAAAAAAACTGTCAGAGGAAAAATATACTTCGAGCACGTAGGAACGCTTGAGTAAGAAAAGAAAAAAAAGAAGAATCAATTAAAATGGAGAGATCGGAAATCGTGATACCTATATTCGATGGTGAGGATTATGGAATGTGGAAGCAAAGAATCACGATGTTTCTCAAATATAAGGAATGCGAGGTTGTTACAACTAGAATGAAGAACGAAAGAGACGATGAAGACTGGGACAAAAAGGATTTGAAGGCGATAAATATAATTTATAGTGCAACATCGAACAGACAATTGGAGTATGTTAGGGAAGGAAAAACGGCGTATGATATAATAAAAAGGTTCGATGAAATGTACTTGAAAGTGTCGACGGCACTGCAGATCGTATGCAGAAGGAGATTGGAAAACATAAGACTGGAGAACTACAGTGATTCAGCATCATTCTTTAACGATTTCGAAAAATTAATAAACGAATTAAAAAGTGCGGGCGCACAAGTAAGTGAGAGGGAAATGCTGAATTACATGCTGAATACGTTACCCGAAGAATACAGCTACATAGCGGACATAATAGACGCATTGAAAGAAGAGAATCAAACGGTAGCGTATGTGAAAAATAAAATAGAAATAGCAGAGAAGAAAAATAAATCCAATCGAGGAGAAAGACAAACCAACGCCTTTTCTGCAAAAAAGGAAGGATGCTTCAGATGTGGAAGATTAGGACACTTTGCGAGAGAGTGTCAAAATGGCGTCCAAGCGGGAAGCAGTAACGGCTATTGGCATGGGCCAACACGTGGTCGAAACAGAGGAAGAGGGAACAAAGGCAATACGAGCAGGGGACGTGGAAAATTTCATCGTCAATCAACAACCGGCACGGGAGAGCATGGAAACTCAAGAGCAGGCATATGGATAGCAACGGCGCACGCAGCAAACAGCAGTGAGACGAATGAAATAAGTAAGAACGAAATAGTGTGGCTATTAGATAGCGGTTGTACCGATCACATAATTAATGATATCAATTATTTTGATAAATCTATCGACCTAAAAGAACCGGTAAATATATATTTAGGCGATAATAGACCGATAAAAGCGACAAAAGTTGGGAATGTTATAAGTTATTTTGAAGCATTCGGAAAACAAAATAAAATAAATATGAGGAAAGTATTTTACGCGAAAGAAATGTCCGCAAATTTGATTAGTTTAGGTAAACTAACAGACAATAAGAATACGGTTATTTCCAAAGGAAATATTGCGAAAGTAATAGATGAGGATAATAAACTTACAGCTGTAGCGTTCAAAGAGAATGGGACATATAGAATAAAAAGTATTGTGGCGGCACGGGCCACGGAACTTTTCAACGGCTCCGGATGCAAAGCGCGACGCCGCCAAAGTGCAACACCGACGTGCCCAATGTACCATCGATATCTTCACACTCTTTCCGCCGAATTCTCGGAAGAGCATACACGTGCCAGCACTGGCAGCACATTTAATGAATGCACGCTAGTGGGGGATATCGATGGGCTACGAAGGGAAGAATCTGCGCGATCCGAAACAAAAGCAGAGTCAGTCTGTCTTGCGCCATTAAATGTGTAACTCCTCGGTACTATTTGCATAGCAACGCGTCGAATGATCTCTCGGTGTCTATCGTTATTTGTTAGTTGTTACCTGTTGTCTGTTAAGTGTAATGGTTAGTTGTTAATTGTTAACTCTGATTGTTGATTAGTTCTAATTAAACTATTGAGGTTAAAAATATTAAGATGCGATAATGGCAATGAATATTTAAATAATCGAATTTATAAATTTGCTAGGGATAAAGGTATAAGAATAAATAATTGCCCAACATACGTACATGAATTAAACGGGACAGCGGAAAGGTATAATAGAACAGTGATGGATATGGCGCGGTGCTTGTTAGCGGAAGCGAAAGTACATAAAAGGTACTGGCCGGAAATAGTTTGTACAGCGGTATACTTGAAAAATCGAATATTAGCGAATACTATAGAGAGAAAGACACCATTTGAAATATTCTTCGGGAGAAAACCAAGTGTTAAAAATCTACATCTATATGGAAGTAAAGCTTTTGTAAGAAGGCCAGAACAAAAAAGAGTTTCCAAATGGGACAAGAAGGCAGATATGGGAATTCTATTAGGATATAGTGAAGAAGGATACAGAGTCTTATTAGGTGGAAAAATAACAATAGCTAGACATGTAGAGGTCATAGAGACAGACACTTAATGTATCGGTTTTGAGGAAAACTCATTGGAGGCAGATTAGAGAAATGATAGCGAAGATAACTATTCATTGGATGGTATGGATAAGGAAGAGTTAGAAGGTAGGGAAGATGAAAATGATAGTAGTACTGAAAGCTCAAACACTACTAGGAGATCTACACGTATTAAGAAAACTCCAGTAAGGTATCCAGAAAAGGAAAATATTTGCGAGATTCATGCAAATTATTGTAAAGTAGATATCCCTCGTACATTTGAGGAGGCGATTTGTTGCGAAAATAATGAAGTTTGGAAACAGGCTATGGATAAGGAAATAGAATGTCTCTATAAGAATAAAACTTGGAAATTGGTAGAAATGGTAAAAGGCAAAGAAGTATTAGATGTAAAATGGGTTTACACGAAAAAATCGGAGGACAGGTATAAGGCTAGATTAGTGGTAAGGGGATTTCAACAAAGAAACGTAGCCGATGACATATATTCTCCAGTGGCGAGTAATCAGACCTTTAAGATATTGCTATCATATTGTTGTCAAAATAGATTAATAATTGAGCAAATGGATGTAGAAACTACCTTTTAAATGGTGAAGTAACCTCGGAGGTATATGTAAATCAACCAAAGGGATATGCGGACGGAACGAATAGAGTTTGTAAATTATCGAAAGCGCTTTATGGGTTAAAAGAAAGTCCGAGAGACTGGTATGAGTGTTTTGATAAGTATGTGACGAGATTAGGTTTTAAGAAAAACAATATAGAGCTGTGCCTATATACTTATGGAGAGGGAGAAAATGTTGTTTATTTGTTAATATACGTAGACGATTTGTTGATTTGTGGTAAAAACAAAGGGAAGATACAAAGTGTAAAAAAATTATTAACTGATAAATTTGAAATGAAAGATTTAGGTGAAGTAAAAGAATATCTTGGAATTAATATAGAGTATGATTATTTAAAAAATGAAATGAGATTAAGCCAAAAGAAATACATAGAATCATTAGCAAACAAATATAAATTACATAATAGCAAATTGTACTGTACACCTATGGAGACCAACTTAAAAATTGAAAAAGGTGAGATAAATGGAGAGGACATTGGATACAAGAATTTAATTGGCGCATTGCTGTATATTAGTGTAAATACCAGACCCGATATAAGTTATAGTGTGAATTACCTGAGTAGATTTCAAGATTGTTGTAACGAGACACATTTTAAATATGCCTTGCGAATATTGAAATATTTGTACCGGACTAGAGATTTAGGGCTACATTATAAAAGAAATGAAAAGTGCGAAACGATAGATTGTTATGTGGACGCTGATTGGGCAGGAGATTATATAGATAGGAAATCGACTTGTGGGTATGTAATTAGATTGTATGGAAATGTAATTGGATGGAAGTCTAAAAAACAAAGGTGTGTGACAAAAGCCTCGACGTATGCAGAGTATGTTACTCTATCGGAAGCGGTGAGCGAAGTAATGACTATCAGAGAACTAATTAAAATCTTCGATGTAAATGTAGACGATAACCCTGTAAAAATCTATGAGCATAACACTGGAGTAATGAGTATAGCAAAATACGGAACTTTTACAAAAAATTCTAAACACATTGAAGTTCATTACCACTACGTTCACGAGTACGTAAAGGAAAATAAGATAAACATAATAAAAGTAAGTACAGAAGAAAACACTGCGGATATTTTTACGAAGACACTGTGTAGAGAGAAACTTGAAAGGTTTAGGTCATGGATGAATGTAAAATAAGAGAAATGTAAATAAAGCGATAAATGGTAAATATTTTGTTAATTCGACAAGTATGTAAATAAAATTAAGTGTACAGTATAAATGTAAGGAGGCGTGTTAGGGAAGTGATACATTTACACTGTACATGAGAGTGTGTGTGTGTAAGGGTCAGAGGGCGTCCAGGTCTTAGTTGAGACAAAAGACTGACGTTAGAAGATTCTGGATAGTCGGTTGGCGACAAGCGTGCGTGCAAGACGTTCTTCAGAGTGTAATATAGATGTATAGCTGTTGTGTGTGAAATATAGTCAATTATTTGTATTTCCAAATCCTCGAATTTCCTTAACAGACACAAACAACCTTGAAGGTGACAACCTTCAACGAGCCTTCGGACCTGAAGAAAGAGAAGGTCTCACCAGGCGACAAATCGATTCAGAAAGTAATCTCCAAAATCTGTTACAGAACGTTCATGACTCTTTGACCGTAGTTCACAACCTAGAAAGTAACGGGTTGAGTCCCATCCAGGACAGCAACAAGGTCAACGTCGAGTCGAAACCTACTGTAAAGGCTTCGAAATCCACTGTGAACAAACCATCCAGGGGCAGTGTTTCTTCGGCCAATACTTACACGATGGACGTCCAACACAACGTATCGACGTCCAATCATCTCTCTTACATCACGTCATCTGCACCACCCCAGATTAGAAACATTGCATCGGACAGTCACACTCCGAGACGTAACGTGAAGACTCCTCCTTCGCCACCTCAGACATGTGCTACGCCTGCAATTGGTCCTACTGAGAATAATTTCAGCATTATTAATACCATGACTAATCACTCAAATGGTGTCGGTAATTTACAGAACATTCTATCTGATCCCAACGATTCTCTACTGAGTTCACAGAGCGCCGTACCGAACTATTCGCGTATCATAAACATCTCACTGGAGTCACCCGTGGCTCCAAAAACGCCAGTATACTCTCCAACACAAAGGCAAGTCACAGTCACGACGTCCAACGGTCATTCTCCACCGAGGATCATCACTAAGAGAATGCGATTCGAGCGGGTCATCGGGCGGAGTCCAGCCTCCCAATGAACCTCAAAACTCCGCACCGCGCTTGATGAATCTTCACAAAGCACCACCGACGTTCCCTTCAACGACACTTCCTGGGCCGAGGTGTTTAACGACACTTCCAGAAGCAAGATCCACGACACTTCCTGGGTCGTGAATTTCACCTGGAAATCGCTCGGCATCGACGAGGAAGACGGCGATCTAGACTACAAGGGAGACAACGTGCCATCCAGGCAACGGCCCTTCGGCCGCATCGCCAAGTTCACCCTGGGGACGACAGCATCATCCGGACGGCTGTTGTTCACACGGCAAGGAGCATCTTGGATCAAGGTGCCACGCAGCTCGTCCTACGCTCCTGGGCGAGTCAGACGCCGGACGCCTACACAAAATAATAGTGAGTCAACAACTAGACGACGGGACGCCTTCTCAATTCTACGGGATCTGAAAAGCCTCGCCACTCCGGCAATATCAGACGAATTAATCCGGACTCTCTGGGAAGGCCGACTCCCGGTGTACGTGCAACGCGTCCTAGCCGCCGTCCAAGATAAGAGGTCCGAAACTCTGACCGCGATCGCCGACAGCATCTACGAAATACGCCCGGAACTAAGACAGGTTGTTGCGGTCAGTACAGACCGAACCACGGCAGGAGGCAATCCAACAACGTACGGCGGCGGGGTGAACGATGCTACGGCTGACGCCATCAACGAGCTGAAGGAACAAATAACGCAGATACAGGCGCAGGTAAGCGCGTTGACCATCGGGGGCCGCCGGCGACCATTCTCCAGCGCTAAATACCGTCGCCGTTGGCGATCCCGAAGCCCGTCACGGCAAGGTGGCTTATGCCTTTATCATGCGACGTACGGGGAACGCGCGAGAAATTGCACCGAGAAGTGCACTCACCGTGCACATGGAAATCGGGAAACGGAACCGGCCGTCCGTAAACGCGGCAAACGACGACGGTTTGATCTCCCGCTGCATTTTTGTTCTGGATAAAAACACGCGCATCTCGTACTTGGTGGACACCGGCGCAGACATCAGCGTCTACCCGCGCAGCAAAGTGCAGGGACCTGCGATGAAGAGCGAGTACGAGTTGTTCGCGGCTAATGGGGCACGAATTGCGACGAATGGTACAGTCGCGATCCACCTCAACCCGTCCCTCCGACGCGCCTTCAAGTTGTATTTTACAGTGGCTGACGTCCAGACACCTATCCTCGGCATGGATTTCCTGAGTCACTACGGGTTGCTCGTGGACCCACGGAACAAAAGATTAATCGACACGACGACCCAGTTATCATCAAAGGGGTACGCCGCCATAGACAACACGCCATCGGTGAAAACTATCTGCGGCGATTCGGTGTACCCCCAATTACTGGCGGAATACCCGGCCCTCACGCGTCCTCCGTCTTTCGGGAAGGAAAAGGCCCGACACGGTGTAGTACACCACATCGAAACTACGCCTGGCCCGCCGGTCTTCAACAAACACCAACGCCTTGTACCGGACCGCCTCAAGCAGGTGAGAGCTGAATTTGAGTTGATGATAGAACAAGCCGTGATGCGCCCATCGAAAAGCCCGTGGGCATCACCCCTTCACGTTCTGCCCGAAAAGGATGGAAATTTGCGACCATGCGGCGACTACCGAACGTTAAATGTTCGCCCGATACCCAACTAAGCAGCGTGCCACCACGGAATTTGCATCCCTGCTCAAGGAACAAATGGAGAAAGTCCGGCCTCAGCCTGTGACACAACACAGGGAAAAGAAATTATTCACTTTCCGCGAATTGGAGTCTTCTCCCTACGTATTCCTGCGACACGACGCAATTAGAGGCCCTTTACAGCCGCCTTACGATGGACCGTTTAGAGTAACGGGAAGAGGCGAGAAAATGTACACCATCAATGTTAACAATCGCGATATATAAGTTTCCGTCGACCGGCTTAAGCCAGCATTTGTAGTATCAGAGGATCTCGACGCGAAAACCGCCGAAACCCGTGACATACTTATTCCACTAGAACAAATGAACGCTCGCAATGAAAGCGACGTGAATAGCGACAACGAAGGAAACACTAGTAATAGGAAACACTAGTAATTCGGTCAGGCCGAAGAGTCCGTTTTCCCGACTGGTTACAGGCAGGTTTCGGCTAGGCATCACAAAAGATTACCCACGGGGACTTTCTCGGCAAAGGCAATAAAACGTTATCACTGGTAGGGGGGTGATGTAGCGGCACAAGAGTTAGAATTAGCTGCATACCGTGTTGTTGTTTTGCTTCGGAGTATCAAGACCGTTAGGTCACAGGTATTGCAAGGAGTTACGAACTCCGGGCAGAACAATGGTGCCGCTACATGTAACCGTAAAACAAGACGAATTTGTATCGTTTGACCTCCTTCTGACGATTATGACTAAACGAACGTGATCGCAAACGATTCAGTATAAAGTGTGACTAAACGTCTGTATAGATATCGTTTCGCGACAAGATCTGTTTTAAATACACTAACGAGTACACATATTGGTAGTCTCATTATTCGATCCCCTACAGCTCTTATTAAGGAAGATAGAGGCCTGTGACAGTATTCAGCTTGGCCAACTTTGAACAGGGCATATTGATAAGCCAGAGTAACTCACATACAAATCTTTTTTCTTTTTTTTTTTACGTGGAGAAATCCTCATGGACACTCCGCTGTTGCAGTAATTGCGTAACAGCAGAGTAGTGTCGGACTCTTACCGACTAAAACTCCACGATGACCACCCGACGCGTATGACAGGGATGCTCCAGGATTCTCTTATGAATTAACTTCAGTTGCACCCCTTTCACGCGTTCTCTAGTTCTAGCCAGTCATAATATTTCCTGAGTATTGAATTGGCGTTAGGGGGGGGGGGCAATAAGCCTATGAGTTTCGCGTGTCAGACGATTTTCGAAATAGTTGATGCTTGGATGTTCAAGATACGGAAGCGCGGAGTGATGAGACGTTTATGTACAACTTGATCATGGTGCAACCCATTCATCAGCCAGAAAACTTCATGCACGATTTTCTAAAAAGAAAGACATTTCCCCCCTTCTGTATGCCGTACCAATCCTCTCTCGTCGCTCCATATCTCATACAGCGACAGGCCAAATAATGTTGCCGATGACGGCCAACAGCCTGGGTACATGTACGGGTCTCTTGCCTGCGACAGAATTTCGTTATGTGTGGTATGCGGGGCAGAAAAGCATTTTTACCATTACTATGAACTAGAAGATTGCAGAAAAACTGTAAACATTTTCCAAATTTTATTAATTTCATCTCATTTTTTAAAGTCTACAAAACTGTTAATCAACATTAAGCAAATATACAAAATCTTGACGTACAGAATAATGGAGCGAATATTAGAAACGATACTACTAAATCTACAAGCTAATATATACTATACAAATTTTCTTCAAACTATAAAACATACAAAGTATATATTTCTGAAAATAAAAAATATCGGATCAAATACTCTTCGAACATACCTCGAACGTTCATTATTACGTATATTACCAAACCAATACATACAATATAATATATAAACCAAACCAATGAAAGGCGCAGAGACTGGAGAACATGGGGTCCTCGAGCGTGCAGTACGCTTCAGCATCGTTGCGAACACCAACTCCCTCCGCTTGTCCCAATGCCATCTCGTACGGGGAGACTGCAAACAAAAAATATCCATATATACATCAAGATAGTAATGCGATTACTATTCTTGCAGCACCGACGTAATACACGGTGCTCCGTAATCGCTCGAGATTCCATATAGTTGTTGAAATCTCTACGCATTTGATAGATAAAACGATGCGAGAAATCCTCTTGTCACAGTTAGGTCTTCCAAACCTGATCGCTTGCATTTTTCCCGCAACTTCAGCGTCGTAACGTTACTTTTATTTCTGCCAACTTAGACACGACATCGTCTAAACTGCCCACTTCAGGACACGATGGCTCCTCCCGGGGATTCTGTTGAGACGATCCCGGATTTTCCGTGTCCTCACCATTGTAGAGTTCATAATTTGTATAATTTACCTTCTTCTTCAAGCATTGTTTTTTAAGTTTCTGCCATTTTGAAGCTGCTGATAATCGCCGGATGCGTAAATCATTTTTAGCTTTGGAAAGAGCGCACGTCAGCATTGCTTCAATCCGTAAATCGCGTCTGCGCATTCGGCGACACTTTGATCTTTTGCGGCGAACTTCGTCAATCCATGTTAGTAACCGTTCTGTTTCTGGCTTGTTGGCGGTTGTTTTTGAAAGTCCCTTCTTTGTCCTCGCCATGCTTTCTCAACTATTTCACCCAATTATTGAGTAAGTAAAATGTATACCAACCTGTATCCGGCTCGTGTTTGTTGTAGAACAAAACAGAAGAGATTCACACAACTGCACACAAAGGATTTGAAACCAGCGAGCAAAACACCCTCCTCACAGCATAGTCGTAAGATGACTAAGGGAAGTCTACGCTGCGCGTCTGAAGTCCGCTTTCTATACCCCCTCCCCTGTCTTTATGACGTAGTCTTACGCGCGAAAATGGAAACTAGTTCCGTGTAAAATCTTACGTTGGCCTTACATTCTAAGAATTTTTTAAAAATACTTCACTCCAATTAATTTTTAAATATATGTGCGACAATTTTAGTGCTAAATTTTATATATTTTGTACATTATATTAAAATTCTTGATTTACAGGAAATAATCAATAGCGTATGAAGGTGTACTGCACGTATTATTTGGCACGTACATTAATGTTGATGCAAAAATAATTATTCCAATGATTTTAAGTTACACACATAATAGATAAAGTAGGCTGTAGACTATGAAATTCGTATGAAATAAGCAGAGAATAGTAACTAAATAAATGTATATGTATATGGAACATAAATCTTGTAAAAATAATATATTAAATTACATTCAAATCAAATATATGAACAAGATCTATTGACTTTTAATTATTTTTTTGTAGCACTAGTATCAAATAAAATTGCGTCATTACGAATACAAAAACAATAACGTTGATATAAAAATGTCATCCCGAAACACAGTTTGACGTGATACAAGTGTACTATTTTAATTTAAGCAGAAAATATCTAATCATATTTAACAATTTTGAAAAACATACCTCTACTAAACTATCATTATCTTTTCCTATACCATCGGCGAGGCCCTGAACAGCAAGCAGTTCAGCAGTTGTTAAAAAACTAGCCAATTGTTCCCGAACCACATTTACTTCACCCTGATACATAAAATCAACCAATGCAGCCAAATCATCGAAATTTACATTACATTACGAGATAAAAATATGACCTTTTTCATCTTAATGTCTCCCAAAACGTATTTAGCAGAAAGGATACGACATCTATAACGATCCAATTAGAAACTACCAGAGCATGTGTATCTTAAGCGGATCTTTAAACGTCGATTAAACGCGTTCTCTATCCAATCCTGGCTGAAACATAATTACTCACACCCCCAGTAACCCATCTCTAAGTCATTCCAATCAACGTACCATACGAACACGAATCCAACGCGTTCCAGGAATACAAACAACTGCCTGTAGCTGTTTAGCTGTACACGACGAGTATAATTATTTCGGGTACTCCTCCAGTACAAAACAGACACCCAAACGACAATATTTCAACACAAAAATATTTAAAACAATAGTTATAAAAGCATGATACTTAATACCGCGCTTGACATCAGGTATAAGCAAAAATAAATTTCTTCAAACAAATTTCAAGTTAAATCTTTAGCTTGTGTAATTATATCAAACTTGCTCAATTAACAACGAGCAATTTCCATCGTGTTTTGACAACTGACTCATCGATGATGTTTTTCCTTGGAATTGAAAAAGGAATGTGCATAATTTTGTCCTCCGTCCACACTCAAAATACTATGTACATGCTATAATTAGGGATTCAATTTTATAATACGTTTCCTCACTTTCCATCACTGCTTTCCTACTATCAGTCACTTGAACTGTAATATAAACCAGTCTTTTATTTCCAATACTATTCTGCATACCATTTATCAAGAACAATACATTTTATTTGTTAATGTAATAAGATGCGAAGTTCCTCATTTGTCCTAATATCAATCAATGGATAAATGAATTGAAATCTGTGAAAATAATGTAATATCGGAAAATAAGGATAGAAATTTTTTCCCGATTACTTGCAACTTATTAATATTAAATTGAATATACATATATAAATTGGACAGGAAACGATATTTATTTAACGGAAACTAAATGCAATACTCGTATGTATATCAAATAACTTTACAGTTATTTGACCACTCTCGTCACAACGAATCTAACACACAGACACTCTCTCTCTCTAACAACTCTATCAATTCTCACAACTCTAATCTTCGACGATTCGATACCTCTAACTACTCTACTCTTCGACGACTCAATTAGCTCTGATTCTCGCAACACGCACACTTTTCGACTCGCCTTGCGTAGCGAAACCGTCGTTCTTCTAACGTTGTCTATTGCTTCCCTCATACCTATGTAAGAACTACCAGCTACGTGCCTTTAGTCACGTAGGCACTCTTAAATGTAAACGAACCACAGAAACACGACGTACACGGTTTTTCTATATTCAACTGATTTCTAATTCGAATTACTTTACGATATTACAATAAGTATCTAGTAACACGACTTCCGAACCGATGTAATTATTGCAATGATTGTTAAATTTCAAAACAATTTCCTATCCATGTTAAACATATTACGTATATGTGCATGTCTAGTATTTCGATTAGTGGCTCTACTTGCGGTAGTTCGCCATTCTGGATCATCTAGACTCAACAAAGATGCATTCAATTTATCCATGCCTTAAAAAGCTCTGCAGCGGCACAAGAGTTAGAATATGCTTCAAACAATGTTGTTGTTTTGCTTCGGAATATCAAGAGGTATTGTAAGGAATTATAAACTCCGGGCAAAACAATGGCGCCGCTACATGTAACCGTAAAACAAGACGAATTTGTATCTTTTGGCCTTCTTCTGACGATAATGAATAAACGAACGTGATCGCAAACGATTCAGTATAAAGTGTGACTAAACGTCTGTATAGATATCGTTTCGCGACAAGATCTGTTTCAAATACATTAACGAGTACACATATTGGTAGTCTCATTGTTCGATCCCCTACAGCTCTTATTAAGGAAGATAGAGGCCTGTGACAGTATTCAGCTTGGCCAACTTTGAACACGGCATATTGATAAGCCAGAGTAACTCACATACAAATTTTTTTTTCTTTTTTTTTTGCGTGGAGAAATCCACATGGACACTCCGCTGTTCCAGTAATTGCGTAACAGCAGAGTAGTGTCGGACTCTTACCAACTAAAGCTCCACGATGACCACCCGACGCGTATGACAGGGATGCTCCAGGATTCTCTTATGAATTAACTTCAGTTGCACCCACTTCACGCGTTCTCTATTTCGAGCCGGCTATTGAGTAGGCGTTAGGGGGATGTCGTTACCCCTAGTGCTGTCACTTCTTCTGGTCGTAGTCCATTGCG